>NW_010104708.1:16330-28886 GCF_000699245.1 Pterocles gutturalis | reverse complement strand
CCAGCAGGATCAGACTTCTAGCAGGAAGGTAAAGACATCAACATTTTCTTCTACTGTTTGGATGAAAACGGGAAAACAAGCTAGACCATTTAAGCCTCTGAAAGGTTTAAATGAAAGACATTATAATTTACTTCAGTTCATTACATAACAGTTCATGGAATGGAGAAGGGAAGGAAGTTCAGATACCTTATCAATCAAAGGTCATTATTTTCAAAGTAAAAATAATTTATGAAAGGATGACTATGTATTGGGGAAAATTGTTATGTAATATAATATTCAATACTACATATAGAATACAGTCTGACATTATACAGGTTAGGAGCCTGAGAAAAATACTGACTCTCCTAAACACAGAGTGTCTCATCCACATAGCCAAAAGTATTTGATAATTTTTAAATCTTTCTTTAAGCAGGACTGGGATTATTCATTATCTGACTGAAGCCTGCACTATATTGCATGCACTGACTTGGTGCAATGCCTGTTATTAGTGACTTTTCTGATCATACAACTTCCTTGTTTGCAAATGGGATCGGCTCTTTGTCATTAGTCACAGTGAGGTGCCATTTTAACTTACAGCTGAACAAGAAAGATGTGGGAATAAGCCAAAGTTAAAACTTTCTGATACTAAACAGCAGGTTGCCTGATGTTTTCAGCATTAGCATTTAAGTTCACTGCAGCTCAACTCATTTTGCATCAGAGGAGATTTATATCAAGCAGTAGGAAGGCATATCTTCTTCTGTTTCTGTCTCACAGAATTACCATCAAGAACACAGATTATAATAAGCAACAAACAAAAGTATAGTTAGGGGAATATTTCAAGTGCTATCAAAACTTTTAATGGTTACTCTGGTGTTAGAAGTATTCTCTAAACATTTCACCCTTTCACACCTTCTTGAAAAGAAACATTTTCTTTTTCTCTTTTCTTCCTATAATTGAAGTGGATAGTGTAGCAGAATTTTATGTACCTGCAAGCCAAAAATCAAGCTATATAATTTGTGCTGTATTTCTACAACTCTGAAGTAAAATTTACTGTTCATTTGGTTTTTTGTTACCACCTTAGGCTGAGAGCCAAAGACGTGTAAGACAGTGCCAACTGCAAACATTCACTAGGCCATTTGGATGTTCTCCCATTTAAGCTGAAGTTTGGTACATACCATATCCTCACTTACTTATTATCATAGAATGGTTTGGGTTAGAATGGACCTCTAAAGGTCATCTAGTCCGACACCCTGCCATAGGCAGGGACATCTTTGATATTATGAAGGCAGCACCATTTTCTCTTCACTATTCTTGCCCTGGAAAATAGGTACTTCTGCTTTACAGAAACTGGAATTTATGTTTGAAAGACCAAGTTTGCTTCTTTCTTTTATGAGCAACAGAAATAGCTACCCTACAACAAACTTTCACCACCACTGGATCAACTTCAGTTGGATCAAGAACAGTTCCTAGGATTTCCTACCAGATCTTCTCTTCCATTTCATCTTCATTTTAGGGAGGCTGGAAAGTCTGTCAAACACTAACTACACACAGTAAATTCAAGCTCAGTTTTACAATGGTCAGTCTATGCCTTTATCCAAGGACCTTGCACCTCATTTTAGATAATGTTACATTTCTACCTCACAGACAATCCTAGAAACTACAACTGCATTCCTACTTCCCATCAATGAATACAGCTTGGAATGAAGATGGCAGAAAACACAGCATCATAGAATGGCCTGGGTTGAAAAGGACCTTAAAGATCATCAAGTTCCAAACCCCCTGCCATGGGCAGGGACACCCTCCACTAGACCAGGTTGCTCAAAGCCTCATCCAGCCTGGCCTTGAACACCTCCAGGGATGGGGCATCCACAACTTCCCTGGGCAACCTGTTCCAGTGCCTCACCACCCCCACAGTGAAAAACTTCTGCCTAATCTCTAACCTAAATCTCCCCTGTCTTAGTTTAAAACCATTCCCCCTTGTCCTATCACTATCCACCCTCGTAAACAGTCGCTCCCCCTCCTGTTTATAGGCTCCCTTCAAGCACTGGAAGGCCGCAATGAGATCTCCCCAGAGCCTTCTCTTCTCCAAGCTAAACAAGCCCAGTTCCCTCAACCTTTCCTCATAGGAGAGGTGCTCCAGCCCTCTGATCATCTTAGTGGCCCTCCCCTGCACCCGCTCCGAGAGCTCCACGTCCTTCCTGTGCTGGGGGCCCCAGGCCTGGACAGAGTACTCCAGATGGGGCCTCACAAGAGCCGAGTAGAGGGGCACAATCACCTCCCTCTCCCTGCTGGCCACCCCTTTTTTAATGCAGCCCAGGACATAATTGGCCTTCCGGGCTGCCTGCTGCCATCTCCTTCATAATGACTTAAGGTATAACTTCTTATGTGAGACAATCTGAGCGCTAAGCACAGAAATACTGTTTGCCACTTTAGACCAGACAGATTTGCTTTCTGACCTCACATCACAAACAAAACCTTTGCTCTAATGTATATAAAAAGTTTTTCAAAGATCTTAAGTATTTAAATCACAGAAAGATGAGATGAAAGATGACAACTATCCAAGCAACAACAACAAAATATTTTTTTTTTCTTTTAAATGCAGCCAGGTTAAAAAATGCCTCTCTCATCAGCATGACAGAAATAAGGATTTAATCTTTAAAAAATGGCAACGTCTTATATGGAATATCAATTTAAATAACAGTATAAAAATACTACTGCTCTGACAGCTTACACTAATTTAGCAACTCAGAAAATGATTAGGGTTCCTTCACTTAGACAATTAAAACACCAACACAGGATCTAAAAGACTAGCTACTAAATCAGGAGAGCAAGTTCGGAAACAACTTCCTTGTATGTAAGTCCTGTGTGAACTTTCTTTAGAAATTACCATGGGTTCTAGTCTTGCTTTGCAATTTTTGCATTATGGTATTTACATCTTCTACCTTTTTTTCAAAAATTGTTCCTGTTATGAGCATTTTCTGATTTTGAAAAAGATCGTATTAGACTACTCAAATTGAGGAAAAAATACCTTAAGAATGAAACCTGAGTAATTTAAATTTTGAAAAAGAAAATCACATTTTCTAACTGGGAACAACAACAAACCCAAGTAAGAAAATATATTTCCTCTCAGAATATATACTTTATTAATAGCAACTCTGATGAAACAGTGATTCATATGCAAAAATATTTTCAACAGCATTGAAATACTTGACAATGCAATACAGAAACATAAGAAAAAAACAACCTCCAACTCTTCTCTTTGTTCAAATATACAGCAGTGAACATACTTTTTCAAACACAGCACAATTACTTAAAAGCAAGGAAATTTCACCATGTTAAGACAGAACATCTTTATTGGAAAATGTTTGACATCACCAAGTCAAAAAGAGCCCACATCCAAAAAATCCCTCCCTATTGTTCTACTGCATTCCATTCCTGTTACATCAACCCAATATTTGTGACAAATTAACTCTGCCCTGCAGGCCAGTGAATTTCTATTAACGACTTACTATGGAGGAAAGTAAAACCAGCACAGTCAAGAGCTCTTCCCATCAGACAAAGCAAGCTGTCATTCTGCTTAACTTCTACAATGAATGTCCTCAGACCCACAGGAGAGAAAAAAGAAACACCATTTGGCATTTAAACTTTCGGTGCCAGGATGCATTAAAGCAGAAAACAAGCCTGGATTGATTACTCCGATTTTAAGAGATCAAGAATTGCTAAGGTTTTTTTGTTTGTTTTAATGTAGATTTAGTTGATTTACAAGGCAACTGTTTTAAATTGTAAATTATAACCCAGTATAATGGGTACTGCCTTAATTAGATTTTAACTATATGCTAATTTGAAAGTGGAGTTTTTTTGTTACATGCTTTTTGAAGGTCTGCTAGTAAAGACTGCATATCCCATAAAAATACTAAATCAGAGCAACATAACTAACATTTATAATTGAGTATATCCTTGTAACACAAAGTGCAGGGCTTCCACAAACCACGAACATTTTTAAACATTTAAATTCATTTGAAAATGCCATTTTTGGGTCTTTCATATGACTAGTGATTTATGCCAACTGTTTTCCAAATGGACACAGAGAGGGGAGAAGTGCAGAGAACACAACTACAGTAAAATAAGTAAGTAGACCAACTCATGAAGACTTCATCTGTGCTGTCTGCTTTCAAGATCAAAATCAAAATCTAGCTTCATCTTAAAATCAAACCAAATATCTTCTAGAATTAACAGTATAAAATGTATTCACCTTCAACGTTTAACTTGGGCTTTACTCATAGACTCAAAACAAACCCATAACTGTCTTTTTTCTTTTACTGATCAGACTGTACTCATAATTTCATTTTTAATCCTAACAAATTTACCACAGTGATTACCACAGAAAAGACAGAAAGCTTATCAGTATAATCAGTAGTAAAATAGCTGCAGTACTATTTTCACTCACGATCTCATCCTTGAAAAACAAACTATTTTTTCAAAAGCATTTGTCCTTAAATAAAACAAACACTCTTCAGGCAGCAATGTTAAATTTATGTCATTAGAAATAAAGAAGGAATCAGAAGTCCTGGCCTTATGCATGTACACTGACAATTCACTAGACTAGGAGATTAATAACAACCAAACCAGCCTCACCCTTACTTGTCTGGATCTGGGGTGGCAAGTCCCAAAACCAGAGGAGCGTTCAGTCAGAAGAGCGCAGAGGACAGCTGTACAGCTAACGGGACATGTCGCTCCAGCACCCAGCCTCCCTGCAGGAATCGGCTGATGTGCAACCACCACCAAAAACCTGCTTTTATTTGGTGGTTACCACCTATCTCTAATGTCTTGGTAACAGGAAGAAACATAAATATGTGCTTAAATATGCTGCTGACCTCATACAAAAGTTAAAGGCTAATCTCACTTCCTTCACATCAATTACTCCAATGGAAAACAGGTTTGGAGGCAGTTCTGTGGAATCTGACCTTCACAGCTGCATCCCTGTCTGCAACCACTGACAAAAATTATCAGACACAGTTTTCCTCCCCTTCCCACATCTCAATTTTCCATGCACAGCCATCAAATTTAATCTTTAGAGTTTTGGTTAATAGAAGCATTATCACATGGATTAAAATGTATTTAAAGAACAAGTTTAGATTTACTTAAATGTTTCAGGAAGGCTTTATGTTAGAGCACGATTATCAACTTCTTTACAGGTAAAGGTGTCACTATACAGCATAGACAAAACCTGTGAAAAATTACTAGTACCTCCATCACACTTCTGAAACAACCACAGACCAACGATGTAGTGAGAAGCAAAAGTAATGCCCATACATTTGTCCTCATCATGCATCACTTCAGAAGTTCTCTTCTGGACCAAAGTACACCGGAAGTTACTTCTAGAGGTTAAATGCTCAGAAGTCCAGAAATGGATCCAGCAAAGTGCTGAAAAAAGCACATACTCTAAAACCTGAGCAATACTGCATAGGAAGTCATACTCAGCAATGCAATGAGATATAGGAAGGAAATTAATCTCGATTTGCCAAAACTGCCCACCTGGAGCTGTTAGTCGCTTCTACATTTCCACTGGTACTTCAAAAAAGGGAAAATAGTAGTGAAAATACAAGTTCCTCTTGAAAGCTGCACACCTAACTTCATCTTAGTACACAATTACTTAATTTCTGTCACAAGCATCCCTCTAAACAGTGTACTTATGGCTTTTGTTATGACCTGGATTTTGCTCTGTTGCTTTGGGGTTTTGTTGGTTTTTGTTTTTGGTTTGTTTTTTTTTTTTTTTTTTAACTTGAAGGCATTTTATTCTACCCTTACACAAGCAAATTGCTCCTTTCTATAGTGCACTGTCAATGACAATCCTGCATAATAAAATGGTGCTAACACTTCACAATGAGATTTTCTGTTGGTGCCCAGAAATTCATCTGCAAGAAAGGGTTTATTCAGAACTAGGTTTGTACACTAAAATAATAATGTTTGTATCCCCTCTCCCTTGCAGCTGCTCATGATTACAGGCTCGAGATGAAACACATGCACAGAGGCTGGTTCTGAAAATACAGCCCTTAAATATTGCCCTTTTATTTCACTGTTTACTGTTTGATCTGACTCTCGACATCCACAGTTTATAATCAGCAAACATTTTTAAAAGCTTTTACATTTTAATTAAAGATACAGGCAGAAATAGTTCAGCAGAACATGGGAAAAAAAGACCTTCGGACCCATCTTCAGGCTGGTGGTCTCTGAAACCCTGCCTGCTTACCTCACCCAGCAGATAGACAGAGCATTGTTGAAATGGTATTTATAATGTCCTCTGGTGATAATAACTAGAATTTCCCAAAGCCGAGGGAGTTAGACACACACCTGTGCCCAAAGCCACCACGCGCAGCACTGCTGTGCTTTTTGCACGCTGTAAGTGCGTGTGTGAGGGGGTTCATTTCAGCGTGCCAGAGAGTCTGATTTCCTAAGCCCTTACCTAGCAATGAAGCAAGTATACACTCAGCTTTTAGGAATGAAAGGACCTTGGAGTTTAGGTACATCATCCAAATATATTTGGGAAACAGGCATTTGTTTAATGTATATGCTTGTCTTTAAACATAACCTTTGAATGCCCGTCATTAACAGTGACCACCATTGATTCATTAACATAAGAGATAAACTGCTTATGCTTCGACAGGATGAAAGAGTAAACAGAACTGATACAAACAATTACCAATGTCTTTCTGACTAATTTAACAAAATCATTCATGTTGGAAGGGACCTCTGAAGGCCACCTCATCTAAACCCACTGCTTGAAGCAGGGTCAGCTACAGCAGGTTGCTCAGGGTGGCATCCAGCCAGGTTTTTAATATCTCCAAGGATGGAGATGACACAAACTCTCTGGGCAGCCTGGTCCAGTGTTCAATCACACTTAAATAATAGATTTTTATTGCATTCAAACAGAATTTCCTATATTTCAGTCAGTGCCCATTGCTCTCATGCTGTCACTGGGCAGTACTGAGAAGAGCCTGGCTCCATCTTCCTTATTCCCCCCCATCAGGTGCTTACACACATGGGTAAGATCCTCCTGAGCTTCTCTTCTCCAGGCTGAACACTCCCAGCTCTCTCAGATGCTCCTTGCATGTTAGTTGCCCCAAGCCCTTTCATCATCTTCATGGTCCTTTGCTGGACTCACTCCAGTAAGTCCACACCTTGTACTGCGAAGGACAGCACTAAACCCAACCCTCCAGCTGTGCCTCACCAGTGCTTAGAAGAGGGGAGCAGGATGAATAAGTGTGCAATTTTAACGAGATTCACTGTTACACACACCTTTCGCACACGGCTGAGATGGAATAACCAATCTAAAAGTGAGAGCAATGCTTTCTCACGCTTCCAAACTGCAGGGTTCTAATTTATACTTCAAAACATTGTTGTTTTATTAAGTTCACTTTCCTGTGACAGTAAAACCACTTCTATCTGGTTATCCTGAGGTGTAAATCTGAAAGTTAACAAAAACTTTGTGCTTGTTACCACACAACCCATAAAGTACAATACAAGCAAAATTGTCCTTTCACTTGTCCAAGCTTGACAGGCTAATGCCAAAAGCAGTATCCCTGAACAAGTATATTTCTACAGTATCAGAAAATTACAAAAGGAAAGAAAATCATAATTCATATAAAACTATTATGACCTGAGCTTTCAGAACCGCCAATAACATTAGATTTACCCTTACAGACTTACATTAATAGCTATCCTTGGTCATGTGAAATGTAGAAGACTCCATTTTTATATTTGTGTATGTATGTAACTTACACACCCACACACGCAATCCTAAAAAAAAGACACAGTTCATCCTAGATCACAGATCTTGTAAAAATTTCTGAGCAAGTACAGGAGTAAATATAGCTAAACTTTGAAACTCTTCCTGCAATGATTCATTTGCACAAGACACATGGCAAAAACAATGGGATCTATATATTAGTGCAATGAAACTGTCTTCCTCTGTGTGGGCAGTACCTAGCGTGCTGTCAAGGCTACTGAAATATGAACAGAAACAGCAAGACTAAAACAAGCTTTTGAAGGCAAGATGTTTACACGTAATTTAGAAAATTTCCTGCTCTTTTTTTGGAAGCTGAATTCCACCTTGCCACATCACACAGTTCAAATCTTTGTACCAGGAGTTTATGTAAGACCTGCATTACAAAACCAACTGATATAAAGGGCATTCTTATAGGAGCACCAGGGCAGTTATTTGAACAAGCCACCTGGACCTTAACGTGAATACAGGTCTAGGTTGCCTTTATTTAAAAAAAAAAAAAAAAAGCTGGTCTTCTAACTCCAAAAAACTTTCCATTTCCTAATGCTTAATATTTTAGAACAGAACTGAAAGAATGAAAAAAAGGCATGAACACATCCCATTTTTGTGCTATGAGGAGAAATACTTCTAAAGTAATGTGGTCCCGTGATTGAAAATCCTGCCCAAGCCTCCTCTATACCTTCAGAAATGTACGTAACGCCATATGAATGGATGTCTAGAATATCCTTGACTTAGGAAACACTGCAGTGTCATGCATTTTGATAGCCAGTTGACAATCTGTAATCTAAATAAGCAACTGGTTAACTTCAAGTAGTTGCCCTTTTCAGCATTATAATGTTTTATTTGTCATCTGTGACTATATGTATGTATGTACATATATACATATTTATCAGCAAAAGCTTACAACTACAGAAATCAGCAAGTGCAAGCTCACTCTGGCCATGCATTAGGAAGACATTTCTTAGTGGGGTACAGTCAGTTTGCACACAGCATCACATATACCACAATTCCATTGCTCCTCTGGCTTATTTCTGGCTGCTATTGTGCATCAGGTGCCTCTGCACCAAAAGACTGTTTAGGTACCTATTCTCACCTGTTTAGGTATTTTACTCACCTTTTTTGCTTTCTTTATATTTTCTAGATGTAGTTATGAAATACCAGTCAGACAAAAATCCCATTTTTCTAGCAGTTATTCATAAAGTTGTTAAAGAACAAAAAGCTCACACAAGCCCCTGTGCCTCCTTTACCACCTGCTAAAGCCCCCATGTTAAGTTTTTGGGATTCAGCAGAAGGTTGTATTTATACCAGGAGAAATTATTTCAAGTTAAGGTAGAGATCTGTCAGTGAAGTTCAGACAAAGCAGAAGATATTTTCAGGACCAGTCCTACCAGCATTTTATCTTCCCCCTCAGATTCTGGTTCTCAGGTCAGTACCTGTATGGAACTGACAATTCAGTCCACTGACAAACGGGAACTGTTTTGAAAAGTGATTAATTCCCCAACAGTTATTAATTACTCCAAAAACATTCACTCAATAGACTGTCGCTTGCATAACACGATACTATTTTAACATACACACTGCTGATATTCTTCCTTTGCATTCTAGGATCATTAGGTATGAATTTGAATTTGACTTCTCCCTGCTTTGCAGAAAGCAGTAATGCAAATGATGTCAAATCTTTTTTTGTTCAGGTATAAAACTTGCTGCTAGAGACTAAACAGGGAAGTTAGAAGGCACAGCCTTATTAAACATTAATATTCTGCTAGATTTTTATATTCCATTTCAATATATTTGTGGCCAATAACCATCCATTTTCTCTCACTTGCAGAAGCTGAGCAGGTGTGCAGGTAGCTGGTTACCAAGACAACATACCAGCAAGGGATTAGAGCAGACACTTGTATGTGTATAACTCTGAATAATGCAAACACTGTTAAGTGATACATTTTTCATTATCCGAACATCACATGATGTTTTATGCCTTTTTTTTTTTTGCCTGTTGAACATGCTCCTGTTAAGAACCCAATTCAAACCTCACAAGCAAATGTAATGATAGTTTCATTATAACAATGAAAATACCACTTTACGCATTTCTTCCATGAGCTAGGTAAGTAGTTATCCAAACATCTGTTCCATTTCCTACATCTCACATTTAGAAGAACTAAGCAGCAAGACACAGACATTTATTAAAACAAAAGTAAGGTGAAGAAATGTATAATTTTATCAAATATATCCACACTTCACCAAGAAGGCTGGGTACTTTGAAGAGATACAACTCTGCAGTAATTCTTACCTAGTAGCTCTAGAGACAGATACAGTCCTTCAGCTACATCTTACATTTTGTTTTGTTAAACTGTGGAAAGCCCTGCAGAACATTTGACAGTGTTATATCAATGAACCATGAATTATAACATTAAGCAACAACTTGATAACAAAAAAAAAAACAACACAAGTGAATAGAAGCCATGTATTAAAAGTTTTTCTCTTCTTAGAGACAATTTGAAATGCACCTATTCAAAACAAAACCTTTATATAGATTAGAATATATACCACCGCATGCAAATTTTAATGGTTCATTTTTATTTTACAAGCACTGCCAGAGGACAGAAAACCTATGGTTTTCTCCACACTTCTCATAGTAATAGCACACTTGAACTATACCAAAATATGTCATCTATGAAAACACAAAATCATGAGAAATGGCTTTTTTGATCCACTACAAATCAGATCAACAAACTCATATAAGATCAAACAGCTATGTTTTATAATTCAGCAAACTTCAACTTCCACTTTACTCATTATGATCATCCATAATATGATAGAGACAAATGCTGCAGTTTCCTCATGCAGATGGAAAATGTTAAGTGTTACTATCATTCTGTCCTCGGCAACATGAAAGAGAAAGATGCACAAGTACGTGGTCCTTCAAACAAGTATTTCTAGAACTGAAACTAGGAGCAAAAGGTTTAAGTGCTGCTACTTTAAATTTGTAGGTTTCAAAATGAGAAAGATAAAACCTGATGCACCTTAATGGATACACCTACGCTTTTCAAAGACAAAGAAGAACAGAAAAGACAAGTTCACTTGCTTTTCATCCTTCTTCGATACCATAACTGCTTCCTGCTATAAGCAAACCACCTTCCCTTACCCAAAACTGAAGCAAGATTTCTGCCTCAACAAACATTTTCAGGGATGTTTCAAAATCTTTATCAAAGTCAAATCTCCCCATAATGCTGGAAGTTGCCTGGGCTTAATCTCATTTAAAACTTTTAACTGAGCTAACAAGACATACAGACACCTGGTGGATTTTAAAAGTATTTTTAGTAATTGAAATACCTATCCTTTCAAATACCTGGTGGTTCGGTAACTCACCTGTCCTGGTACCTCTGACAGTCCTGCTAGAAACAAAAATGGTTTTGAAAAACCTACATGTTCAGCAATTAAGGTTAGAACCTCAACAGCTCAGTACTTAAAAGTTGGCTTAGGCTGCTGGAGTTTGTGGAAGTGTTTACTATATATTTCGCAGGACTATGGCCTTAGGTCCTTCAGTATCACACAAAGTCAACAGATATTAGACTCCTTGAGTTTTGATATACCTCAGCTTGCAAAACCTTGCTCTAGATCTTTACAGATTAAAGATGCAAATCCTGGAAACACTTCAGCACACATGACTGATCACTGGAGAAATCCCATTCAGTTCAATGAAGCAACTTTCATGGCCAAAACGATGCTTATAATTAACTATTTCCAGGATTAGGGTTTTAAATTTTGCTGCAGACTGCTCAGAAAAGATGAGAGAATCAACCTGTCAACTGCTTAATTAGACAGAGTTGCAATTCTCTGACTAGCTTCCTCCAAAGAAACAGCCATCTGTTTCACGTTGCAAACATCCCTAATGTCTCATCCTGCTTTATACTGAACTTATGAGAAATATCTCCTAAAAGCAAAGTCCTAATCAAGCAGATACTTGTAGAGTTAATGACATCCATAAGTTCTCTGAAGTCAGTGCAACTTTACAATAGAACTATTTTTTAAACTACTATAAATCTTTTGTCACAAACATCACCAATACATTAGACAGGCTTTGTCAGGATTCCAAGGGCACCCCAGCCCTGATTGTCCCTGCTCAGACGCCTGGAGCTCCCCCCACCCTGACAGGTCCTAGGACATCAGGGGCCATCAGTCCCTACCTCAGCAATGCCCTGCCCAGCCAAAGGACTGAATTCTCAACTACCCACAGCAATGAGGGAAGATGAGAGATAATATGGATTAGTCAAAATTCCAGGTAAAACAAAATGTATTAAAATTAAAAATGGTACAGGACTATTTCATACTGTCATTTTTAAAAAATTCAACCAGATCTCTACTGCTGTTGCTTTTTATAGAATAATTGTTCCTAACATGCAACAGGTGGTATAATACACAGCTAAAGCTTCTTGCCAGAAGAAGGCAGACTAGTACTTGTCTCTTCCTCCAGAGCTTTATGTTTGTGGCAGGCTAATCCTGGCAAACAGCCAAAAGCCCCCCCAGCCACTTGCTTACTCCTCCTCCTCAGTGGAATGGGGAGGGGTGGGGAGAAAATAGTATGAGAAAACTTTTGGGTAAAGATAAAGGCAGATATTGCTTACCAATTCCAAGACAGATTCAACATGGGCAAAACTAAAACACAGACAAACACCAACACCCTTCCTCCCTTCCCTTCCAGACTCTGCTTCACCCCACTGGACTCCTCCACTCCCCCACCCCTGAGAGGCAGAGGGTGAGTAGGGGGACGAGGGCATTACAGTCAGTACACAG
>NW_010104708.1:0-16290 GCF_000699245.1 Pterocles gutturalis | reverse complement strand
GGCTCTCCCCACAGGCTGCTATTCTTCAGGAAAAATTTTGTCTCCAGCATGGGCTCCTCCTCAGGCTGCAGTGAGTATCTGCTCAGGCACCATGAAGCATCTCCTCCTCCTCCTTCCTCTATGACCCATGTTTCTCTCTGCTGGTTGTTACACTTTTTCTCTCCTCCTCTCTATGTCTGGCATTTTTTGCCCCCTTTTTAAAGAGGTTTTTACAGAGGTGCAACACCTGTGGCGGATGGGCTCGGCTGCGTGCTGTGGTGGGTCCACTGGAGCTGGCCATGTCCAGCATGAGGCAGCCCCTGGCCTCTTCTCACAGAGGCCACCACTGCATCCCCCCACCCTCAAAACCCTCCAGGGACACCTGAACGGCATCCAGGTGCAACACCACAGAGTTTTTGGAAACAAACAGAGACTGAGCAGAGTCTCAAATCTCGGGCAGAAGTTAAACATCAGAGTTGGGCAAGAGGGAAAAACAACCCTTGTGACGGCAACACAGAGCCCTGGGGACGGTAAGGTGCGGCAGAACAGAATCCACTCTCTCAAAACAGGACCAGAAAGGGAAACATGTCATTTTAGCTCTTAAGCATGGTGGGGATGGTTTACTGAATGGAAGGAAACCTGGTCACCTTCCCAATATAACGATTTCTCAAGTGCATTTACAGCAGTAAGAGTGCAAAAGGCTGAGCAATGCTGACCTCAGCGGCAGCAGACAACAGAGTCTGTGCCAGAGAGATCACAGGCATCTGAATAATTATCCACTCTGCTCCACACAATCCTTTTCCCTCCAACCACTTCAGAGCTGAGATTTTGTTATTCTCAAACTTTATTCTATTGTGCTCACGTTGTGATCAATTATATAGATTTTAGATTAGTGCATTTGCCTAAGTAATTGTCATTTCAGTTACCACCTCTGCTGTGGTCAAACTTTGGTCTCTAAGCTTTCTTCATTAAAAAAAACATATTCTTGTATCAATATATACTACATTTGCCTACAGCATCTCCCTTGCTGAAGGGGGCTCTGTTGCATGCTTTCAAAGATGTAACATAAACATGCCCCTGTTCAATTTTAGTTACATGGGAAAGAGGTATTCCCTGGGGTCTCTGGCAATGCAAACATTACAGAGCAGCAACTTCAACTAAGAGCTAATCAGATTTTAAAAAAACTTGTTTGCAAACACAGTTTTAGTTCAAGCATCCATAAGATTCCAATATGTTATAAAATATTTTATTTCCTTGAGGTTATGTTTGTTATCTATTTAAGCAAGAATCTAATTCTACATTTTTAATAACAAACCTAAAGCATTTAAACTAATAGCTTTAAGAAATTCAATACACATATACCAATAATGGCCACCCTATTAGTCATTATCACACACACAGATGCTTGTACAAACTGTGATGGCCTCCAGTAAACAAAACTGGGAAAGAAATTAAATTCTCACACTAATATAAATACAACCTGTCAGCTTCTCATTCATAAAGGATAGCGTTTATATATGAAAATGGCCTTTTCAGACAAAGGAAATTATCATATCTTATAGTTCCATCTTTCCATATGTTTTGGGTGGAGTTTTTTGTTTTGTTTTTTAACAGAGTACTGCTGTAATTTGATCTTCTAATTTGTTACTATAGCCTGAAACTTCTGAATCCTGCTGTTGATTCTTCTTTAAAGAATAAGAGCAAACATTGCTGGTCATCCTCTCCAGCCTTTCAAATACCATTTATGTAACCAACCTCATAGCTCTACTGAATCCTGTTGACTTGAACTGCAGGATTTCTGATAAGGTTTTTATCAAATCCAGTGCCCCTCCAGAAACTGAGCATTAGTAGTGTTTGCAAAACTGCTCCACCATTTCCTCCCACCAACAGAGGAAAAATAGATAAACCAATCACACACGTTATAAAAATCAAGTAGTTGTCTTCCGTACTTTAAGTATCTAAAATTGGCAGAATTGCAATTGTTTCACATCTCCCTCTTCACAGCAAGAGAACATCACAGGCACCTGTAAAATGAAACATTTTCAGCTGAGAGCTCTTGCAGGAAGAGTTCTTCCTGGGCATGCATTTCTGTCAATGCATGCACAAAGATGAAGTGTCCTATGACACCTTCAGTGGCAATTTCTCATCATGCACTATCCTACAGGCCTGACCATCCAGAGGAACTGCTAATTGCTTTTATAGTTTTGGCAAAGCAGAGTGGCTAAAATGCAAAAGCAGGAGGCAATAAGGGCAGAGCAGAAGAAAACAAATATAAAACTTTATCAAGGACTTCAAGTCATGCTTACAGGGATATGCCTCCAGTGTGTATTGCATGCTGAGACCCTGTTTTGATATTCAAATAGAAAACAAGTAACTACATTCTTTCAGCATCCACGATCATCTATTCTTCATGCTCACATTTACCACAGATGTAGAACTTCCCAACATCCTGGAACAATCTCCAGTTGTAGAGCAGAACAATGGGAGACACAAATCTGGTGTGAAACAGGGAAAGTAAGAGACCAAGGGGACTGTCAATGGGCACTGGGAACCTGCAATAGTAGTGAGCTAATTCAGTTTGCTGTCTCAGATTATTCTGAAAGTATAAAGTAAATTCCATATATAGTGAAAAAATGAAAAAACCCATTAAGTTCTTCTAGCTCCTGATTAGCAAGATGCAGAACACTTCAAGCCTACCTAGCATTTGTATAACATGATCATGATAGGACAAGAGGCAATGGGTGCAAGCTGGAACATAGGAGGTTCCACTTGAATATGAGAAAAAACTTCTTCACGGTGAGGGTGACAGAGCACTGGAACAGGCTGCCCAGAGAGTTGTGGAGTCTCCTTCTCTGGAGACATTCAAAGCCCACCTGGATGCATTCCTGTGTGATCTGATCTAGGTGTTCCTGCTCCGGCAGGGGGATTGGACTAGATGATCTTTCGAGGTCCCTTCCAATCTCTAACATTCTGTGATTCTGTGGTATAATACACACATAATCAAACATCTATACTTTCCCGAATACTATGAAAATAGATAGCTAAAAGCACGAGCCTAAGCTCTTGCTATAGGCTCACCTCTACCTATCAGAAGACTTCTCCCATAGATATGCTGAATGTAATGTAAAAAATACCTATCATATACACACTACTCTTGGTAAGACAAAACAGCCACCTACTGCAGATGCAGCTCCAGCTGATCCAACTTGCCTTTGTTTTGCAGTGTGTGCAGTTTGCGCTGGAAACACTGCTTTCCCCAGCTGGTTACTTTTGCAAGTAATCTCAATTTTTTTCCAATAAAATTGAGGTTAGGGTACCTGAACCTTTATCATGAGGTATTACGGAAAAAGATGTGACTTTCTTAGAAAATGACAATCCACATGGAGTCAGCTCAGGTTCACAGGGACTCCTCTCCTGCCCTGATTTGGCCCCAACAGACCTCTACTGATGCCTGCAAAGACACAGGTGGATCTGCACTGAATCCTTTAGAACTCCAGTTCTAGGACGACTGGCTAACTCAGGATTGGCATAGCATGATAATCTGGATTCACTTCAGGTCTAGTGCTCCAACCTGATAAACTCCCTAGAAACCCAAGCAGCTCTTCGTGGACCCGACCAGGCCCCACGAGGGCTCACAAGGTCAGGCAACATCTAGAAATCATCAAACCACTGAGATAACTCGGCAACAGCATCGTTCAGTCTGAATTGCCCAGCAGTGGAGCTACCAAACCCTGCCAGAATGGAGCAGGTTCTTCAGAAGGCCAGCTCTGCCATCTTCTTTTGTAGTGTGACCACACACTGAGCGCTGGAACGTGTGTTCCTGCACCAGGACACAAGATGTGGACATCTTCCCTCCACCACTCAGCACCATCTCCTTACTCCTACATTCTCAGCCTCCTCTCACAACAAGCGGTAACTGCTCACCTCCACTTCTGTATCTTCATCTGTCCCTCTCCAGAGGAGGGGAAAGGCCAATTGGCAGCCGCTGCATGACGCTGAAAACACCAAACCAGGCTGGAGAGCTGACTTAAAATCAGGCTAGTACAGTAAAGCCCTCATCCTCTTCCTCAGGTCACAAACTGCTTCAGCTTCCAGAGTGCTGCAGTTTGTTGGGTGGATGGCTCACGGTGAATACAGCAGCAGACACAGAAATTTGAGTAAACCTAGCAGCTGCAGCATTCCACTTGCAATTGTTTCTGTGCCCTTTTAAGCAATGTACCCTTTCTTAATTTCTGTGTTTCCACAGAAACACAGGATGAAAACTAAAATCACCTCCCTGCTGCTTTGCAGTTTTACTTGGCTGCAGCAGGTAACAAAGTGTTCATGAATTGTCCACACAGAATTAGACTGGTGCAGTGTAGATTAATTCAGGACTCACTGTACAGGTAGATCTTACACACGGAGCAATTGAGATGGCTAAAATTTTTGAAAAAGTATGCTGCTTCTGCACCCGCTCCAAGATCAGATCATCCTTTGTGTGTGAACTTTCTTCATAAAGAAAAAACTGACACTGAAAGTCTGCAAAGCCTCTAATTGCTAGACTTCTAAAAAAACCCAGAAAGATAGATCAATGCATTCAAATTCTTCCTCTGAAACACTTCAAAATTCTGGGTTTTATTTTGTGATATGCTCCACTGGCAACGGAGCTGCTCTGGAGTATTTCAGAAATATTGGGCCTCTTCCTCAGTAGGTCATAAAAGGCCCAATGCTAAAAGAAGTTATCTAGCTTCAGATAATGAAAAGATGTATCTGCAGACCACAGTACTTGTTGCAGAGGTGCACGCACTTGCTCTGTTTGTTATTTGCAAGACAATCCACATCATCCTTCTGCTCTCCCACAATAATTTTCTTTACTTCCACAAATACATTAAAAAACCAAAGACCCTCCATGATGTATGTGTCTGCAGTGAAGCTGAATTTCTTGAAGGAAGCATCGCCAGAGCTATTAAAGGAGCCTCTACCCCAAAGGAAGAAAGTGTTGTAAGAGAAGTGTCAGCCTCAACTGGGTACTTCAAATGAAGGAGAAACAGTAAAAAGTGATCTCACACGTGGAAGAGGGTAACTGCCAAATTCCTTCTGCTGTCCTAAAACTCACAACACCCATGTACTCAGAGTTCATGAGATACAGAGATGATGGCACTATTGCTGAAAATGAACCAGGCAGACTGTAAAGAGAATATAGAGTAAGAGACAGTCCTTTAGTCCCATTTTAGTTAAAAACATTTTAATTAAAACAAACAAACAAACAAACAAAAAACCCCACCCCTGAGCACACGAAAGAAACATGAAGCTCTTAACTGGAGTAGGGTAGACCTCATGTGAAACGTACGCACAGCTCCCAAAACAAATTCCTGTCTCCACTTAGTTTCAAAAAAAACCAGATGCTGAACAGTGGACCAGACACATGACAGCTACTAAGAATGAGTTCTCAGAGGCAGAAATTGCTGAGACAGAAGCAAAATCCAAAGAGCTTATTGCTGTCAAGTCTGGGTGGCAGAACAACCTTAATCACAGAACACCAAAAGAACTGGTAAATGAAATTGCAAGTCTGATAGCATGGATATTAAATAAATCCATCAAGTGAGGGAGTACCACATGAATGAAGAAAAGCAAATATGGTGCCTATACTTGAGAGGAAAGACAGAGAGAAAAAAGTCATTTTGGTAGTACAGACAGATCAGTCATCTGCAGATAGCACACAAATTTTAAGGAAAAAAATCGAAAACAAAGGAAATCAAGTAAGTTACAGAAGACAGATTATGTCACACTAGTCCAAAAACTTTCTTTTCTTTTTTATTCCCACAAAAAGTGTTGTGAATGTAATCTATCTAGATTTTAATAAATCATTTGCCAAAGTACTATACAGGCTAAACTGGAAAAAGTAGAAAAAGTCAGCAAAAGTATAAGATGTATAAATCAGATAAACTACTTAAGGAGAAACGACTAATCTGGAAGTACCAGGCAGAAAGCTCCTTACTAAGGAAGCTCCTTCAGAAGACTGGTCTGCAAGGATATGGAGTTGAGCATCAGAAAGGCAGAAAAGCATGAAAATGAACAAAAGGTTTAACAGTGCAAGACACAGTGCCTGTAAGAATTGCTGCAGTGCAGGATGATTCCAAACTATCAGCATGGCACCATCATGAGCCCAGGAAAGTGCAGCACAAGAACAGGCAAATGCAACTCATGATACTTTCAGAACTATTTTGGAGAGCAGCCCTGAGGTTGGCCAGAGCTTTGAGGTGGACCATATTACTAAGCCTTCTAAAGAAGACTACAATTTTTCTGCAGCAGACTTACATCTTCAAGCTCAAGAAAACTAGGTTATATCAGGACAAAACAAACAAACAAACACAAAAAACCCAACCCAAACCTAGAATACTGAAACTGAGCAGGGAAGACAACAGAATTAAGAAGGGACTACACCCTGGGCTCCTCTTGCCTACTGAACCCCTCCAAGGACAGGTCTCTGCTTCCTGACTTCATTATTCAGGAGCTTTCTGAACCACAACAAACTCTACACAGTCCTCTTGGAGGCCACTCTCTGTGCTCCCCACTACAGCCTCTGTCTACTTCAGCTACAGACTCCCCTTCCTGCTCACAAAGAAGCTTCTCTGCCTGGGTATGACCACAGCTCCCCACAAAGGAGCAGCCTCCCCCTCTCTTCAGCAGGCTGGGATGCTCTTAAAGCCATTTGACAAATGCAAGCAGATGAAAACCAAACACTGTCACAGGCAGCAACAGGATGCCATCGGCAAGATCGTCCAGGCACAGAGAGTGCTTTAATTATGGAGAGCGTGAATTATTCTGGTCGGCCTACTGTGGAAAAACGAACTTGGGAATATGGACTCTTCAGCCTCCTCAAAATCCTGGGTGCAGCTGGCAGCACAGCACATGGCACAAACAGCAAATTCCACCCAAGAATACTTCTTGAGCATGAACCTGGCTACCTAGCACTGACCTTTACACCACAGTGACTGTGTTGCTAACAGTTTGTCAACTAGTGAGCTGTTCAACATGGGACTCAAGGCACCAAAAACATTTAGCTTATTGAACTGGAAGATGGGTATACTCTTTTTCTTTCAGGCCTGCAAGCTCCCTCCTGGTAAGCAGTAGTAAACTCTTAAACATTGGGATTGAAAGTTTTCACATCATCTCCCTTTTTTTTGTTTGTTTGTTGTCTCATTAAAATGTCTAGGGTTCTTTTTGAGAATGAATTTGTGGGGAAAAAATGTATTGTTCTGTCACTTGCAAAAGCCCCTTCAGCCACAATGTCATGGGCTTTGCAGGGCAGGTTTGGCAGAAGTCTGCATTTTTAGAGGAAAATGGTTCTTTTGCTGCTTCAATTTAATTATTGACAAGTTTAGAAGTCTCTGAAAAGTATGTGCCAGTAATAAAATTCTGAAAGCTTACCTGTCATCTCTGTGCAATTAAACAGCCGATGTCCCATCCTTGCTGAGCAACCAAGAATGTTGCATCCCAGGGTTACTGGGAGTTCAAACAGACCTTCCTAAGCAGTTCCCTATTGCTGCAGGTTGAACTGCATCCTGAAACAGAAGACAGAGTTCCTGTTTCCAAAGCAACAAGTGACCATCAAGTTGTCTAAATGCAGAAGTAACACAAGCCAGGCTGTGTCAGGAGGTGGGAAGAGGGAATGATTTAGGTGGCAGGGATTTGGACATGGGCCCTGGTGACTCAGGGTCGGAAAGGGAGGGGGGTAGCCTTGGAAGACAAGAGCTTGACTGGAAGATGCTGCTGCTGCTCAGAGACGTGTCTCTGAACCTCTTTTTAGGTCCTCAACCTTCACCCGCCTCTGATTTCTCTAAGGAGCCACGGAAGCCTGACAAAGGGTTCCCTGTGAGAGCCTAATTCTGTCTTTGGAGCAGAGGTTGTGTTCCAGGTCTCGCACATTAATTTCTGCCTGTCTGCATAGCATGAGTGCTGCTGCTGCATTTGCACTTGGAGTTCTCTCACACAGAGATAAGTGTCTCTTGGCTTTTTTGAGTGTTTATACTGTCTGTCTGGTAAAATGTTCACATCTACCTTATTTGAGCTCTGATTATATATATATATTTTACTCAGTTCTTGCATTGTTTTGGGAAAACATGTTGTTACTAATAGACATGCACCTGAGACATGATGTAAATAGGATGAAAACTACCCAAACCAAGAATTGTCTTGTAGGGTTGGTTTTTTTTTTAATGTCTTCAGAAGGTTTTGATTAACATTTTATGTTACAGAGTTTGTACTGTAGATTTTAGCAGTTCCATACAGAAGGCAGCAAATACAAATGGTGTATTTGTATTTGGATCTAAAAGCTTGGCCAGTCAAAATTCCCACTGAACTGCCATATTAGACACCAGTTTTACTCCAGAAAGTAGACTACATGTAGAGCAAAAGATGTCTACTCTAGCAGAAACATTAGAGACCATTTAGAATTAAGAAAACTTCACAGATAGTGCTTTCTTTTTAATTTTGGAAAAGACTAGATAAACTCAAGAATTAAGTTATCTGGTATAGATGAAACTGGGATGAGATTTTAGGCCAGAAAAAAAACACAATTAGCACCAAGAACTACTTTCAACTTTATGGAAACCGCAGACGGGAGGTTTACAGAACAGAAATAATAGCTCAATCAGCCCCAGTGGGAGCTGCAGTCAGCAGAAATGCTAATGCCATTGTATTACGGGAGGAAAAAAAAAAAAGAGGCACATTGACTAAGATGTAAACATAAGGCTTAACATACAATTGTGTTCAGAAGACCGATTAACAGTATATGCCAGCCTGGTACCCAGCAGACTGTCTCTCTCTGTATGCTCCAAATCACGGTAGCATGCTGAACACACCGCCTAAACCAAACTGTGGCACTGCAAAGCCCATACATTTCAGAAGGAGCAAGGCAGGCAATTCGAAATTACGCTAAAGTTCCATTTATAAAGGGACAAATTTCTCCCATTTGACCAGGGTTAGGCAGTGTAGCAATAAAAGTGATGATAACCAGCCCATGCAAGTGCTTCCATTTTTGATGGCAAGGATAGAGGTGAAGGAGCACTAAACAGCTTAAGAAGCCCTAACGATGACAGCAACACCTGCACCTTACAGAAGGGGGAACCCAGTCTTTATTGCAGAAGATGTTTGCACAGTATGAAAAGTTTACCCACAACCTACCAAGTTAGACAAAACTGCCCTTCCTCCTGGGACTAATGATGGCTGAAAACGTACCATGCAGTCTGACAGTTTGTGCTCCTCTAATAAATTCTGAGCTTGAGAGTTTCAACCATCTACAGCACAAGGCTCAAAGCGTGTAAGGAGGAAGAGCCGCAGCACTGCTCACTGGTTTCAGGGATGTGTGGCGAGTCTGCAAGTAATGGCAGGGAACCAGAGGAAAATGAGAGGTACTGAAGTACAAGGACAAGTGGGAAGCGGAGAATGATGGATATCAACTTGGGTGGATAGGTCAAGAGAGAGCAATACTATAGGAAACCAGACTTTGTTGACTCAGATATTCATAACTTATTGTTTCTTCGTTTGTTGTGGTTATGCCCCATCCAATCCAAACTCACTGCAGTGAGGGATACAGAGAGGGGAAAGGAAGAGGTATAATGCAACAACCTTTCTGTATCCCACTCTGTAAGCCTGCGCTTCCAGCCCCTCCTTCTCATGAATACAGCCTTTCCCACCTTCACTCCTCCTCTCCATGATGCAGTTTTGTATGGGTATGAGAAAAACAAGGCTGCTGGAGCACACAGGTGGGACTCTCATATCTAATAACTTCTCAAGTATTACTGCAAATCCCTCGCCATTCTCTCCAGAGGCATCTTACTCCACTTATTATTTTGTTTCCTGTTTGTTCCATTGTAAGTTTCCTTTTTTTAATTTCATGCAGCTTGGCAGAATAGCATCAAGCAATTAAAATGAGGCATATATAGCACTCACAAAAATACGGACGAAGTCTCCAATGTTCTCTACATCGTTTGAATTAATTCTCATTTCACAGATACAGGCCTACAATGCCTCTTTCACTCTGCGCTTCACTCCCATTTGCAGATATTATAGTTAAATTATATAATTGAATCAATATTCATCAGTAAAACATCTAATTACCCACCAGTTTATACCTTGAATGTCTCTCATATTGTAGTCAGACCAGAGATGACATGAGTCCCAAGGCAGGAGAGTTTCAGCAGCAGGAACTCAACCATCGATCTTCGCACACAACCACACACGAGGCTTTCGCTCACTGTAGAAAATGCTTGAGAAATCACTCCTTGAGTGTGGGACCTCACCAAAATGTAACCTTTAATTTGAAAGCAAAACACATTCCCCAATCTTGCAGTCATGAAATCACTGACATGAACCAAATGAAATTGAGTGCAATATCATCATCCTTACTCTGGAGACAACCTGAGCAAATCTGAAAAGTTAAGAACAGAGTGGTTCATCTAATGAAGTTGATCCAGAAACCTAAATGAGGGGCAGGGGTGGGGGGGGAAGGAAGGTCTTAATCAATTTTGTGTCCCTGATGAGCTTCTCAGGACTATCCAGTTAAAATTTTCAATCTAAATTCCAAACTGCTGAAGTGCTCATTGTCCTTTACTAAGCTATAAGAAGTCCAAAGCCTTTCCAGCTCTTCTTCCAAAATTCAACAATGTAGTGAAGCAGCATCAATACAAAAGCATAGCATTCTGGCAACAGAACATGCAGAAAAACCATGTGAAATGCAACTCAGTTTGTAAGTTCCAGGCATCTGTTTACATGCTGCACTCCCTTTTCTAAGTATCTACCTTGCTTTTCAATTAGAAGTAGCTAATTTATTTTAGTGCAAAATCAGACCAGAATATATATTTTACCTTCTATCACATCTTTGCAACCCAATCTTAGTGCTCCAAAAACTTGAGTACAAGAGCCTGCAACAAATGCTCCACTGCAAGTCTAAGTTGCCCAGAAATCTAACATAGAACAATCTCTCTGAACTCTGTGTTTCAAAATATGATGCATTTATTCACTCAGTCCTTACACAAGCGGAGTTAAAACATGCATGAGCGGTCTAATCTGTGAAGCCAGTAATAAATATGATCTTCTGTAACTCCAAATCACAAGGGGACACCACATGCACCGTGCTATTTCAGCGCCAATTAGCACATTGTTTGGGAATGAGCTCTCAAAACAACCAGGTCATTATATTATGGAAATAACAGTTTCCCAATTGTTCTAATGAATACAGAACAGGAAACCTGAAGAAAAATCCTCCACTGCTATAGATTCATCTACTTCAGTTACAAATCATTTCAGCTTTAGTACTTAGAAAGTATTCAAGTAAAGTAAGAATACATTTGAAATTAAATTTTTCTAGCATTTTGTGTGGATCACCACATGACTATTAAGATAACAAAATTAATCCCAGGTTTTCTACCTCAGCCTTGGTGGTTTTCATGGATTTCCCTGCTGTAGCATGGAGTCTATACTTCTCTCGGAAAACCTGCCTAGAAGTTAGAGCAGCTTCCTAAGCATTTGTGTTATCACACACATTCTCAGACTATGAAACTCTTACACTTTGTACCAGTAGGTTACGCCTCTCCCCTAATTTCAGGATAACCAACTCTTCACATAAGCAGCTTTACGATCTCAGAGAGCAAAATCCAGCCAAGCAATCAAGAAATAAAGTGAACATAGTAAGTTTCACTTTTAAAAGCTACTGTTCCTTAAAATAGGATAAAATCCTAACTAGTTTCAAATTTACTTACAAGTTGTCTATTTCATGTACCTTAAGGAAATTAGAGGCTTGTTATTCTGCC
This sequence comes from Pterocles gutturalis, assembly GCF_000699245.1. NCBI lineage: Eukaryota > Metazoa > Chordata > Aves > Pterocliformes > Pteroclidae > Pterocles > Pterocles gutturalis. The sequence goes on along the minus strand of NW_010104708.1, from coordinate 4,519 downwards.
TTACCTCAGCCACATTTTAGGTGCTTTATTTTCAGTTGCAAGCATGGGTTCATATCTACTTGCTTTAATAATACATTTCAAACCAAATAACCATCAACCTTCACATATGGTCTCAAGCACACATTTGACTTTGTTTTTGTTTTCCTCTGCTTCAACACCTCCTCAGATTACTCAGCTTAATTCTCTCATACCAAACACCCATTAGCATTCAGTCTTGTTTTATTTACTACCTCCTCCTGGGTTTCACCCACTTAAGATCTCCCTTATGGTTCTTCAAACCCGAAGCTGTAAAGCGCCAAGCACACGGTGCCTGTTTTCCCTGTACTACAAATTCATGCTACAACCATCAGTGTGACTCAACTCCAAACAAGCATTAGAACAGTACTTGCATTAATTGTTAGTTATTTCTAACAGCCCTGGAGAGTCTTCACATTAAGAAATGGTCTCTTGAAACCATTTTAACCTTGCTCCCACATTGCATGGCAATGAACAGACAAAATAAAAGGGGGCCCACACTAGAAAAATACATTAAGAAAAGCTACAGAGAAGGTAAAGATGATGCCACTCTACTGTCTTTCAAAAAAACAGAAAATTCATACCATGAAACTACCATAAACTGAGAAGGTCTTGTTTTAAGGAAAAAAAAAAGAAAAAAAATCACTGAACTCCAAATTAATTGTCACAAAACATGATGTTCCTGTAATACATTGTTAAAATAAAAACAGAAAGTCATTTACATTAAATGTGAAACATTCCCCATTACACTGTTTAAAAGTAGAAGATAATTTTTTACAAAAATTAAAAAATATAAAAAGCAAATCTTTGTCCAGCAGACCCTAGTAAAACTATCCTTCTGCGTTGGTTATTCAGTAATTACTCACACCACCATGTCTCCCTCCTTCCTGAGGCACCAGATTCTAGCTAACATCAGAAACAGAGTATTAATCCAAACCACAGTGCTTAAGCCAGGACCTAACCCCAGCAGTTCAGAAACATGGAGTAAAGCAGCAGTACCTCTTTCCCCAGCTGACAAACCTTGGTTTTATGAACATTTGTGACACTGTCTCTTTATCGCTTTATTTCAGCCTATTATTCAGAAATATACTGCTTTTCTCCAAGTAAACAGAATAGTACCCTACTAGATTTTCTAGAAATAAAACCAGAAGCTCAACACCAGTGCAGTGATAGATGAAGAATAAATAAAAGCCATTGTAATGTAGCTAGAATGAAGAAAAATGCTTTTTAAATATTCACAATAGCTTATAAAGAAATATACACATACACTGCTTTAACCAACATTATTAAAATATATGAACCCTGAATCATTGCTTTTGCTTAATGTCATTTGAAACGTGAATGTTTTCTTGCTTCTGTTTTAAATGCCAATGGTCATCACCATTAACAAACAAATGAAAGATAAAAACAGTCCACAGACTGTAGGAAAGAACCAGAAAAAGGGAAGAAAAGGTCTTTCAGTCATGTGAAAATGACTCCTCCATGACTTCAGAGGCACCCTGCTCATTCCTTGACCTCATTTCTTTAGCCATACTGTTAAACAGCAATGTTGGGACAGGCAGGAAAGCTGAAACAAGCCAGGAAATGACTGCAAACAGATGAAGCGGAGGATGTATATGCAATACCCAACTCTGAGCTCTTGAATTATCTACCTGCACTCCCAGCCGTACCCTCAACAGAGAGAAACATTCCCCCAGGGACCTACGCTCCTGTTTGCCCCCACGGAAGCGATGTCTCTTCGCTGGCCGGAGAGGGGCCCCAGCAAGGCTAGCCAGCCAAGTTCAGCATCCATCCCCTTCTCCATGTGTCAAGGACACTTTGTTAAGCCAGCCACACTAGGAAGGTAGCCAAATAAAGTCTCAAATGCTACATTCAGTTATCTGTATCCAAGGTCTCCCTCCAGCCACAGCATGTGAGGAAGCACACATCACCCTGTCTCTGATCAGTGAGCCCTTCTGCACACAGACGGAGGACACACACACACACACAGACATTTCTCCTGGCCTCTTCAATAGCATCTAGAAGCACCAACCATCAAACTTCTCCTTGTGTCACACATCATCTCCAAACATCTTCTCCTACCCAGAGTGCTGTTATAGGATAGCAACCCCAAGTCTCATCTGTGAGGATCCTCTTAAACATGTTATCCCAGTATGTTGCTCGCTCCTCTGCCTCTCAGTTCTTCACTGAACACAAAGCTTAGTTCAAAGTCTCTCGCTCCATAAAAACCAGAGGAACAAAGACCTTCATAATACCCATACCACATACTGATTTTTTTTTTTTTTTGACCCTATGACCACAGCTCCCGTCACAGCTGCATGCTACCAAAACTAAAGAAACTACCCCGGGAGAAACCAGTCCCCTCTATGGCACCCCCAGAGCCACACAACTCACTTCCGTGAAGGGTGTGAATGACCACAGGATCCACTGTCTTCAGAAATGAACACAAGTTTCTCTCCTTTCCTGCAATACAGCCATTTCACACATAAACACAGCCTCAGAAGTAAACTCTTGTCAAGTTGAAACTGCTACAAAACAAGAAAAAGGTGATTCAGCTCTGAGGACATGCTCTGCTGTGCTCTAATAAGCACTGAAGCCTAAAAGCGTGGAAACTAGTGAGACAGAGGCTTTAAAGCCTCACTGTTGCCTTCACTTCTATTTCCTCTCCTACTGACCAGAGGCTGATAGGAAATTTTGTTATTGTTAAAAGATACAAAAAAAAAATATTCGAAGTAGCTCAGAATCCGATCGATACCTTAAATTGTGGCTACAAATAACAATTCCAATCACAATTTCTCATCCTGTATAATTAGCTTTAAGGTCATCTGGCCTTATTCTGGGTATCAACACCTCTGTAGATATTTTTTTTTCTATCACATTGGTAATGCCTTTAACTCATAAAGAGTAGCCTGACCTGAACTTTCAATAAGTGAAAGCAAGCATATGAATCTATGCTAAAGCTCCAAGACATTTAGGTACTTAAATGCTCCTTTAAGCATCTAAATCCAAAAAGTAAGCACTAAAGTGGCCACCCAGACACCATAAGCATCTGACAGACCCCCTCCTTCTGCCACAAGGAACACGAAGAATGACTAAAATCCTGACAACAGAGAGCAACCATTTGTGATAGTTTCCATTCATGCTCTGGAAGGCCCTAAATAAGACTTTCCCAGGACAGAGCTCGTTCACAGGACCAGAAATAACATTAAGATAGTAGACATAGGTATAGATATATCTGCCACACAATGGTGGCCATCGAGAGAGCATAGATTCTGTGAGCAAGACTTCTCTTTTTGGAGTTGAGAGATGTTGTCTTCAAAATCCAAGTCAAAGGGAATGAGAAGATGAGACTGTACGTTTACACTCCTTTAGAAGAAAGAACTGAGCCATATAGAGCCCTAATTCTACCAGACCAGGCACCTCCATGCACGCTGATGCAGCCCAGCCACCTCGGAGTCACATCTAAGCACTTTCTCTTGGTTATCTCACACAGATGCGGCATTAACAAGGATGGCTGTTCTCCAACAGCTGTCAGACTTCGAGGTAAGCAGGGAATAGTTCTCGCATCCTGTGACTATTTCAAGACTTACAATAACTCCTCTGGCAAACGAGAGTGAATTCAACAATTACCAAATGCTTACGACAAAGAAGACATGTTCTTACGACAAAGAAGGTGCTTCTCACAAATGAGGAGAATTTTTCTTCTAGTCCTTGCTCTACTTGAATTGAAGCAGAAATACCAACTAATCTTTCTGTTTGACCCACTTGAGCTCCACTACATAACCACTCACTGCAGCCATGAGTTGAAGCAGGGTACCCCACAATGTCGAAAATCACTTGGACCTTTAACTGTAGGGTCATGTGCAGTCTTACTCTACAATTAGAGCTGTCTAAATACAACAATACTGGGTTAGAGAAGGTCTAGTGCTCTATCAGAGAGGTTAAAAATCCTCACTAAAACAGCTTCAACTACTTTTTCCTTGCTCTTAGCTTTAGGAAGCTTATGGTTTTCACAGTAGAAAGAAATAAGCCAAGGCAAAAGAGATCACCTGGTAGCATCCTATTTCTTCTTTCACTTCTTCCTTCCATCCCTAGAAAATAACAAACATCCTGGTGAATACAGCTGTGATGGGTTTACCTCAGGCTTAACCCGGGATAACGGCATATATTAATCACCAACAAGAATTACCAAAAAAAAAAAAAATCATTAAAGCTATTTGAAATGCATTTAATACTCTGATATCACTTTCATAGAACTCTGAAACAAAACCTAAATTGCACTGCATCTCTTCAGTGTAAAATGCTAGAACGAAAAATTATTCAAGAGGCTTCTTCAAACAGGACTTAACCTGTCACACAGAACCAGGGCCGGGACCTGCCCATGTCTGAAGAGAAGAACTGACCTCCCAGCACTCCGGCTGGCGCTCATTAAGGCTCACGCTAATTACCACTTACCGGCACCGGGCCACCGCGACACCCTTCCCGCACCTGTCACAGCTTTGGA
>NW_010104707.1:0-4217 GCF_000699245.1 Pterocles gutturalis | reverse complement strand
TCACGTTACAAGTCTGAAGCCCCCTGTGTGCCTTGCCAGAAGGCACTCTAAAATTTAGGTCATGAAAACTGCTTGGCAAGGAATTCATTAACGTTAGGTCACATTACTCCAATGTCATGAGAAAGAGTATCAGCTCAGCCAGGAAGCCTCCAACTGTAATTAATCTCATATTCTGTTTCTGACAAGATACATTCCCATTTGTCCACAGAAAAGTAGGTCTTAATGGCTCATTAAGTTATTTTTTAATAGGTGATCAGCAAGTATTTCACTTGAGATAAAATACACTAGCCTTGCTTTCAAGCAAAACAAAAGCCTTCTGCCAGGTAGATAAATACTTTTGGTGCTATTTTGCATTTTCAAACATTATTCTTGAAAAAACAAAGAAGTCTCCTTTAAGATTTGTTCCCCCCAGCATAACAATTTGCTTAAAGAAAGGCAACAAAACAAGTAACATTAATTACAAGTCTGACTGTAGCTCCTAAAGGAAAAATGCAAATCAAAGCCTCCTGGTGCAAAAGGACACACAGAAGAAAAGCTTTCACAATTCCAAAAGTCACTTACTTTCTCCTGGGTCCACGCTTGGCTTTAACCATCTTTTTCTGAGCTGGCTTTGCATTCGCCTCATCAGCACAGTCTGAAGGCAGAGATGTCTTTTGAGTTTCTACAGTTTCTTGGTTTTGATCAGAGGAGGGCACCGAAGTATTGCACCCACTTTCTTTATCTTTCTGGTCTTCTGGTTTCATAGCACCTTCGACTATATTGCCACCATTCTTTTTTTCTGGTGACAGGAAAATAAAGTAAGGCTCTGAACTTAGGATCATCTACACCAGAGTGCTTTAAATGAATTCCAATGGTTTCTAGTCCAAGTTTCTAGTTCTGTCAAACAGGAGAAAGAGGAAGGGAGTGATACAATCTCCTTCTGCTAGAACCCAGATAGGCTGTTACTCAGCTTTTGAGTACTCACTGCTAGAGTACACATAGTACAGAGGGAGGGGTGAGCAGGTGAAGGGTAAAAGAGCCCAAGTACTTTGTCATGTTATGTTTGTGACTCAGAGTTTTCCAAACCTGGACACACAGCACCGTCGGTGCAGTGTTTGAAACAACTGCAGTCTGCATCTGGCATATGAAATTATCAATTTGCCAAAAGCTAATCAACACCGTGCACTGCCGAGGGAGATGAAGCCCCTCTGGATCCCGCACTGCTCTGAGCAGTAGCTGCGGACGCTGGCACCAAGCGGCCAACAGCACTCGGACAAAATCCACAGGAGATGAAGGGCTGGCACTGACACAGTGTCCAACCCCACACAACCAGCATTTTCCTGGTTGCATACTACCTTGGTATGACCACATCCTCCTTCTCAGCCAACTGATTTAGAGGTAGGTGAGCATGGCTTAAAGGTGAACAGAGTTTTTATTTAAAGCAAATCACCAGGTTTAACAGTCCCATCTGCTGAGACAGATGCTTCAGTCTCACTGGAGAAATGGAGCACAGCTGCCAGGCTACAGCAGTGGGAGAAGCTAAAGCCATCTTCACTTTCTGGTCAAAATTAGAGAGCTAAATTAGGAGCTGAAGACCTTGGTGTTTCCAGAAAGCCTGAGACTCCCTGTGCTGAGTAGGACCTAAAATACCTGCTTGCTAAAAGTGTCTGCAAAGTGTTTTGACAAACTACCAAGGTTATTAAATTCACCTTTAAACACAAGCCAGCTTTTTTTCCCCCCACTCCATAAACTTATAGAACATCCCCATTCCTAGTCACTGCAATGAATCATCTATGAAGCCTGGCACTGAGCCTCCACAACCTGTGCTCCTCCTTCTCGCTGCCTTTATTTCATCCTGAAAATCTAAGAATCATTTCTTCTACCAGTACATCTACCTCATACCTGATTTGACTTCAAATTGCCTTCTATAAATTAGTATAAAGTAGTCAAATTATAGAATAAACCAGCTATAGGTAACAAAAAAAAAAAAAAGTAAGCTGCTTCACTGACCTGAAGAAGCAGAGTACTAATAGAATTGCAGGATGATTAGGGCATACTGAAAATGCAAGCATTCACTTTTTATATCTAGAGAGACAATCCAAACACAGCCAGACATAAAAAAAAAAAAAAAAAAGAAAAATTGCCCGGTAAACCTATGACCTAAGTTCTGAACAGGATAAGGACACCCTCATCTTTGCAGAGTCCCAGTTTGCCGACAGAGCTGTAGGACTGGGCAAGCAACTGGGCCGAGGAGCTGCCTGGCCCTCTTGACTGCAAATTAAAGTTTTCGGATGGGGAATGGGGAGAGTACATTCAATGAGGCAAGCAATCCAAAGATCAGCCTTACCATCTCCTTTCCTGTAGGTTTCGTTTAGTGTTTTTCCCTGACATTTCACCTCGTGATACATGACAGAGTTTTCTTCTTGAAGTGGGGAGCGAGCACCAGGAGTTTTGTTAGGATTCAGGTAGCTGTAGATTTTGGATTGACCAATAAACACATTCTCCTAAAATAGACCCACACAAAAATCATCACATCACAAAGATGCCAGGAACCTCGAGCTGGTATCCACAACACACTGCAAAGACCAGGGCTGACAGCCCACTGTGCTAATGCAAATTACGCTTCTTTAATTCATCATCCTTGCTGCTGTTGCTACTTCTAAGTGAAAACATAAGGGTGGTAAATTCTCGGATCTTTACTAATGCAAACTCTCAGTCCAAAGAGGACATTCATATGCAAAATGGCAGGATGAGATAGTCATAACTAACTACAGCTTCCACCCTGTGCTTTGCAGTATGAACTCTAGTGCTAAAAAAACCTAACAACCCTGAACTCCTCAGAAGGAAGGAGGCCTCAGAGTGCAAGCCAAAAAAAATATGAATAACACCGCAAAAATTAGCCAAGCCCAGAACATACCTCTCATAGCCAGAGAGGTATGAGCTTACCCAAACACTCTCACAACGTGTCAAATGTTACTGCAGCTCATGATATGCTCTGCTGAGCAACACAGAGGACAGCAATCAGTTTTGTACAGTCTACCTTGAGTGACACCTCTCAGGGAGACCTGGGAGATATAATGAATAAAAAGCTAGCATTTATTTCACGAAAAGTGTAAAAGCTGTTTGACAGAGTCTAGGCAAAGCACTTATGCACAGCACCCATGGTGAGCTGTATCAAATTTAGCCAAGTTTAGGGGAGTTGTGCCACCTTTGCATTCACGGTCTCCTGCCCCCTCGTCCAGTTTGACTATACGGTGTATGTAGTGCTGACCAATTTAAACCGTGAGATCTCAGTGCCGGGACAAGCAGATGCAACTTGGCCAGATTGAGTTTGCCTTGGCTATAGTTTGACTCAACTAAAAGCGATTTTCAGACATTGCAAGCCAGTTAAAACAACAAAAACATTCATCCATTTTTCAGAAAAGCACACAAAGGTTCCCATTATTTAAAAAAATAACTCCAATATAGATGACTAAACAAATATGCCAGTATATGTAGTCACAAAAACACTAAAAAAAATAAAGCACACGATAGAATACATAGAATAATTTTAATAATTAACATAATAATAAGTAACAAACCTAACATGTACATAGTTCACACACAAAACAAAACCAGTTAAAGGCTCAAATCTTAGTCCACAAATAAACTTTACTGAAGATTAAGATTACAGTAGAACAGCCTGAGAAAAAGTTGGTTAGACACCTCCTGACCCCCACATATTTCTGAAAAGCCTATCAAAGACAAGACTTACATATTTTAAAAACTGGGTCTTTTAAGAATAAAATACTATGAAAACGCTCCATTTTAACAGTTGCAAGCAGTGAACGCAGCACTGCAAAGTTCTCAAGATTTAGCGAAGAGTTTAAACACAGGCGTTTCCAGAGAAAGCCAGAAGCGGTGAACAGCAGCAGTCCACCTGCCAGCAGAGCCTTCTGGCTTTGAAAACACCATTAACAGGAAACGAACAACTATTTTTCCAGCACAGCTTCCTCCCCTTGTTCCCAGCTCCCTGGCGCTGCGGCTGCCACGTCTTTGTCTGTGCCAGGCTGGAGACCCCCGAGAGCTGGGAGTTCCTCAGCACAGCAGAGGACAGGGAGGGCTGCTGATGAGCCCTGGCATTGGCCACAATTACTTAAATAACTAAATGCAAAGGGTTAAATGCAAAGTGACGATCAGCTGCCTGTCACAGACCCGCAGGAGGGTGGCACGGAGGGACCGCGGCGCCCGGGGCCTGG
>NW_010104706.1:357-1782 GCF_000699245.1 Pterocles gutturalis | reverse complement strand
GGTGCCGCCGTGGCGGGTGTCCCTCGGGGCTGCCCTGCCAGCAGCAGCTGTGGGGCGAGGCGTGAGGAATGTGGCTCCCCTCCTTGCACTCCAGTGACACGCCAGCAATGTCACCCCAGCACATCCCCGCGGGCCCAGATTAGCCGGCGGCTGCGGGGCTCCTGCCGCGGAGCTACACCCCGAGCAGCTGGGGACAGTCTGGTCTGATGGCTCCAGGGTGTCACGTACCCGGCTTTAGGGACCCGGCTTTGTCTTAGGTGACAGGGGACACTTTGGGTTCCTTCTCCGTGCCTCAGTTTCCCTTCCCCTCGCCTGGCCCACTTGCAGTGGGGAAGCATTTCTGGGAGCGTGGGGAGGAGCCAGGCTGAGCCCCAGGACAAGGAATTGTTTTGTCTGCCTGGAGCAGGTACAGAACAAAGCCAGCAGACAGCCGGGGCAGCGATTGCTGGGATTTATTTACCTTAATCCTTTCAATCCAGAGCCTCCCTGCAGGGCAAGGCGTGCGGGACGACCCACCTGCCCTTGAGGCTCTGAGACCCGGCAGCTCGCTGCGTGCCAGGGAGGAAAGACCAGCGCCGGCCGCCTCCCAGCTAGGGATGGTTTTGCCAAAATCACCCATCCAGGCATGTCCCCTCCCAGCACGGTGAGCCAAGCGGACTCTGGTGCCTTTCAGCCTCAACGGGCAGTGTGGGAGATGTTGAGAAAGGCTGGTGAAAGCAGCGGGATCCAAAAAATAGCCACTGCTGCAGAGCCCTGGCTGCTTTAAGCTGCCTTCCCCGAAAGTTAGAGAGCAAGAGCCGAAGTGGGGATGGGGAGCCAGGCTGAAGGCTCTGTCCAGGGGAGATGCTCAGCCTCTGCCAGCACTCGAACCTTCCCTTCGAGAGTGTCAGGGTTGGCATCTGAGACTGAAAACCACGCCTCGCTTTCAAAAATCTGTGTTCAGCCTAAATTCAGGAAAGGAGAAGAAAACAAAAAAAGGAAACATCATGGTGATAGTAAATCTCCATCACCAGGATTAACTCCTCAGAGCCCGGGGCGCAGGATGAGCTGGGGCGGGTCACCCGATGCTGCTCCTGCCGTGCCCCCTCCAGACCACCGCGGGTGACGGAAATCACGCTTCACTCCCTCCTGCTGGGAACTGACACCCCAGGCTCCAACCCCTTATCCCAAGAGCTCTCCATCGCTTGGGTGCCGGAAACTCAGGAACCCAAATTCCCTGCGGGTCCGAGGCAGGCGAGCCCCGTCCCAGCTCGGAGCTTGCTCGGTTCACCGCGGGACCGACGAGATCTGTGCGGCAGGGTGAGGGGACACTGCCCGTAGCCGGGTCTGGACCGGCGCAGCACAGGTCTGGAGGGTTTTATCGATTTGCCAGGCTCCAACCTCACTGAAGACGTGGAGGGGGGCAGACACCCCGCAGGTTTGTCA
>NW_010104706.1:0-222 GCF_000699245.1 Pterocles gutturalis | reverse complement strand
TCATCCTCCCCTGCCTCTGAGGTTGCTCTGTCCTGTCTCATGCCCACCGCCTCCCTCCGCAGCCTCACCCAAGGGACGAAAGAGCTGGCTGGTCCTTTTGAAATTTGCCTTTCCCCTTCCTGCTCTAGTTTCGCTCTTTACACACTCTGTCCCTTTGCTTGCCTCTCCGCCTGCATGTCGCGGTGCTGGAGGGAGGGGGAAATCCATCGGCCGTTCCCCCCG
>NW_010104705.1:2039-11787 GCF_000699245.1 Pterocles gutturalis | reverse complement strand
TTTTTTTTTTTTTTTTTTTGTAATATGTATATAGGGTTAGATCACAAGGTATAAATAGGCACATTGTCTGCTGACCACAGAAGTCAATGAGACATCCTTACCTGGAGTGCTGTGTAGCCGTGTCAACCTCCAAACAAAAGATGTGCAAATATGTGTAACAAAAGGTAATAAAAAAAATCAATGAGAAATCAAGTATAGCAGGGTTATTTATGAAGAACAAAGACAATTAAAAGGTGATACATAAAGTTGCAGGAAAGCAAGCCAAACAACACTTCAGGTTTTTTCTTTTACTTTGTAAGAAGAAAGAGGAAAAAAGCATTAGAAGTATAAATTGAATAAAATAAAACATTGTGGAACTTGTTTTTTTTACCCGTGTGATTAAAGAGAAGAAAGTAACTGGAGTGTGAAGAAGTTATGTCTTTTTTACTTAGGGAAACTAAATCACAGGTGGAATCTTGCCAAGCACATTTGATTTACTAGTAGTGATGAAACTCATGTGGGTTCCTTAATATTGAGCATTCCTTAATATTAAGTATTCCATCTCTGCCTTGTGATGAACACTCAGAGAAAGTCATCAAGACCTCTGCTGAATGAAATGATCTCTTCAGAGAGACTGATGCTGTGAAGAAGGGACTTAACTTCAGATTCTCAGGACTTACTCCCTGCTCCCCTGTCGAAGCTTTTCATCTGGCAGTCAGGATCAGTGAGGCACAGGCAGGAGCTTCTCTCCCTCTCCGGCACAGCAGTGCAAGGAATGAGGACTCTAAGGACAAGTAGAAGGACTGATCCTAGAAATGGCGTAGGGAGATGAAAAGCAAAGATGAAGTGGGATCTCAGTGGGGTGGTTGTCAGGGCCAGACAAAGCTGCGTCACAGCTGATCAATATTCTCAGAGCTCTGTTTTCTCTGCTTTCCACCCCTGCAATTACTGCCAGCGTGCGCTGTGGTGCTGAGTGAAAGAGAAGGATCATGGCTCATCACCCGAGCAGTGGTGTGGGTTGTACAAAACCTTCTGTGGGAGATGATTCATCCTGACACCTATGTTAACGCAATGATATGTTTTCCCAGAGATGTCCCGAGCACTTTACCAAGTGCCAATCTTGTTGTTTGGGAAGACTTCAAATAAACTGAGTCAGACAAAAGTCAGTCTGGTTTCTAGAGAAATATGACAAGGTCCGGGCAGTGATATCATGTCACCGAGAGTGGATACAGCATCACTGGAGCAAGTTTGCATGCGTATGCCTGTGTGTGGACAGGCAGATAGGAGGTAGTAGGAAGCTTTGTTGTCTCTGTCCCTTATGGGTCAGACTGAGCCATCCCAGGACAACCCCCCTTTTCCAGACTGCTTCTTTGACATGTGCTAAGTTTTCGATGGATTACCTTGGGGTCCTGTGTCTGTAAAGCAACAGTGGACTATCTTCTGCTCATTCGCAACATGACCAACAGTTAGCTGTGTATCAGTGAAAATAACAGTTCCTTCAGATTTCCAGAGGACAAAAGGGAAGAGAAGGAATATAATGAGCCATAGCTGCTTTTCTTAAAGACTGAATATGGAAAAGTTGAGAATGTAGTTAATTACTTTCACAAACATCACTGAGCTCTTCTGCAAGAGGTGTAATTAGATCAGAGAAGTAAAAGTCACCACAGTTCAGAAACTAGAATATGAGAGAAAAAATTTTCTGAACAAGACCAGGAAAATGAGATCTAGGAGCATTTTGTTGCTGCCTTATGTCCAGCTTTAGTACTTACATATAAGAAAATCTTGAAAACTTCCATTAGGTAATTATGAATAATTATGTCCTTCTAAGTAGTTTTTATCACTCATTCTCTCTCTTCCAAAATCTAAGCAATTGTAGATGGTATCTGGGTAGTCTGAGCAGCCATTTAAATGTCCACATTCCTTTGAGAAAACAAGTACTCTATGGAGAAAAAACCCAAATTTAATTGACTGTTAGGTGAAAAAATGTATTTCTTCTTACACGTGCTGAAAAAATGTGTAAAGGTGTCTTGTAGTGTGCAATGTTTTTTATAACATGGGTCAGTGAATACAAATATTCCTAACCCAAATTCATTATACTTGTTAATTTTAATGGATTGACTCTTGTTTGTTTTTTTGACACTCTCATAATATTTTTCTTGTTTTTCACTGAGGGGGTTTCAATGTCCAGTGTTAATCCTGTTGATTTTTTTAATCCCTTCTTGTTTTGGATTATCCTTGTGGAGAAATATTCCACCAAAGTCACATAGTACATTAGGTGAGATCATACAGGCTTAGGCACTGTGCGGAATACAGACAGGCACTATAGTATGACCTGGAATATCTCAATCGCATTCTTTGTGCATTGTAAAATTATACTCGCATTTTCACTGCATCTGAACATTAAGCAGAGGTCTTCAGAGATGCCTTTGTCCCTTTCTTCATCTACTGCTGTTAGTCCTGAATGTTGCAAGGTTTGACAAGTGATTTAAGAGTTCCTTGTGCTTTATTATTTGACTTTTTTTCAGCACAGAATGTCATTTGCCACTAAATAACCCATTTACGTAAGATGAAGTCCCTCTGAAGCTCATCAGCAAGCTCTTTGTCCTTGACTAAGGCTGTAAAAATAATCAATATTTTGGTCTGGCTGCCAAACAAAAGCTGATTAGCATTTAAACAAGTATATAAATGTTTCATTGTTTCTTCCCAAAATGAAAACCTAAGATGAAAAGGTTACTGTATTTGACAAGACTCTCACTGAACCTCAGATGAAATATTCTGGTGCTCGCATAGTTTGAAGAGTCAAAGCAATTAAGTGCTTGCTGCTCCAAACTGCTTCAGCCTCATCACTCTCCAACAGCCCAGTAGATTGTGTACCCACCTAAGAGGTGGAGAAGGGGTCTTTGTGACTCCAGACTGAAATGGCTCCAACTGTTTGGTGATAAAGCAGACCAGGGTAACCTTGTCTACAGATTTGAATTCTTCTGTGGATGCTGTTCTACTTGTCTTTTTAAACTCCTGGGATGAGCATTTAAATCTGTTGCAGTCTGGTAGCTGAAAGCACACATCAGAACATACTTCATGGCACAAGATGGGGTGGTGTCAATGGAGGTGTTACCCTTCCATTTCCCACAGTTCACCTTTTTGCTGAGATACTCTTTAAGCCTGATGGTTAGAGTACTCACATTATTTCACTTTCTGTAAGATTAACAGAATAATTAAAGTGTTTAATCTCCTTATGGCAAGTTCCAACTACTGGTTTATTGGAAAGAACAGATGCCAACTGTTTGACAGTCTAGTTCTTCAGACATATTTTCCATACTGATCTAGTCTATATTTGACATGGCAAAAAAAAAAAAATCAGAAATAGTTTTGAGAAAATAACTGTTCTTGTCAAGTATTCCCCCGTGCTTTTTTACTTCTTCTACCTTCCTACCACCTTCACCTTTTTCTAGCTCATCAGTCATCACCGGTGTTGATAATTACTAAATAGATTTAACTCTGCAAAACCCAGGGAAATCCACTGTTAACTCCTTGCCATATTGAAAAAAATACTTTTTAATCCTATTTTTCCCACTCTTTTATCCGGTTCCTTGATTTAGCCTGGTGTCACACCTTATCTGTTTCAAAATGTCATGTACAAATCTTGGAAAAAGTATTCTGTAAATTTGAATCAATTATTTCTTGTTACTTATTAATTATCTTATGCAACATGAGAGTTCACAAAAGAGTGAATAACTTTGGTCAACTCAAGACTGATTTATTTCAAGAAAATAGGCAAAAGTCAGTGGTCACTAGGCCTGATGATTCCTATATACTGATGGAGAAAGGGGTTATTTATTTCCATGCATGAATTTCCGTGGGCCATCTGATTATCTGCACGAAGACTATTCCATTCTGAGAAACACAAGTAACCATTTAAGAACTTTGATTGTTATTTCCTTGTTTGTTTTGAAGACAAATGGTGGTAGTTTAGTCAGGGAGGTTTACATTTGCTATATATATGATGGTTTACACACAGTTCCCTTCTGGCAATGACTGTAATGAGGTCAGAAGGGTTATTTGCAGATACGAAAGAGCCATTATGGGACCAGACCAAAGCTGCTGAGGATGGTTTTGATTCTGTCAAGACAGATGTCCTGGGAAAGCTCAGCACACTTCTAAAATAGGATATTTTCAGTGTGTATCAAATATACACTGAGAAACCTGAGATATTCATAAGGTGCTAGCTGTCACTTTCCATTTAGAAGAGCAGTTTGAGTGCTCGATTAAGTGCTTTTCTCTTGTAATGCAGTGGTTAGAGCACTGACCCAGTGTAGGAGAAATCGACATTCCACTTTCTCCTTCCTTAAATGACACTAATTCCTACCTCCCTTAGCTCCAAGGAATACCCAGTGGTGGTGCCTGAGGGAGGAAGAACCCTCCATTTCATATCATACTGCTTCCTGTCAGATCTTGAAAAAGTTCAAGATCAATGGACCTTAAATACACTGAGGAAGCATGGCTGTGTTCCGTGGTAGTTGGGATGTTCACCTGAAAGAACGACAGAGTTTGGCATCTCCAGGGGAAAAAAAAAAAAAAATTAAAAAAAAAAAAATAGAAATCCAAAGAAAAAAGCTGTAGGACAACTGGCTCAATATCTGATGCAAATGGGAAGATATTTTTCAGCACTATCTATGCATACTTACCACCCCTTGGGAGTGCAAGCACAGGCTTGCCTCATGGTAAATTCATCCACTAATCAGAGGGAAATCCTTAAAAGAGAACTATCCAAATCTTGATGTCAGCTATGATTCATGACCTTTGATACAGCAGGTAAAAGAACAAAAAGTGGGATTTATTTAATGCTGTATAACAAACCTTGGAGTTGGGAATCCAAGCTCTTTGACACAGTCAGCCTTAGTCATTAGGAGGAAGCTGTTTCAGTAATGAATTATTACAACCCTGAGGGTACTTTGGTCATGGTTCATCACCGTGGTACACTGTGGACCTTAGTAGTGTCTTACAATGTCAATATGTGCTTTATGTAAGGTTTGTATCAATTTAGCCAGTTAGAAAGGATAAAACCCACCCCTGCGCAGCAGGCCAGAACATGGACTATTTATCATACTAGTCCCACATGAGTCCTCAAAATGTATTTTAACTGAGATGGAAGTGACACATAAAGATCCTATAAGGTCTTTTGCACACAGTTGGATTTCAGTTATGAACAGGAAGGGACCAATTCACAAATAAGTTATTTGATGGAAAATTTCACCATCAATCAGATTAGTTAAGTGACATGAATAATTCCTCTAGCTTTACCTAGAACATCTTAATCTTGTCTTTTGGTATAGTTTTGGGTAAGCAAATTTAATAGAAAATAATGGCAGAAAAAGTATAGTAAGAGTCAAGTAGAGGCTCTTTTAGGTTAAATAATTTGATTTATTTAACTTAAAGTCAAAGAATTCAACATCAAGCATTCACCTTCTGCATGATGGCCAAAAAAATTAAATGCTTAAATCCCAATCCTTTTTCTCTGTGTTCCACCCCCTTTCCTTTTTCTGCTCTTTTGCTAGGTAATTGCCAGAGCTCCACAAACAAGGATGTTTTCAATGTGGTTTTGTAAAATAATAAGAAAGTTCAACCTGACCTCCCCTGTTTAAAAATATTTTTCTTTATAAAGGAGAAATATTTTTGTTGAGCTTATTGCACCAGCCTTTCTTTCATTTTAAATATGCTTTGAATGTTAAGATGTTATTTTTAAAAACACAATCATGTAATTTTTTACAAATAACAAATTACATTCTAAACAAAAAATTTCCATCAGAAAATATTTTTTTTTTTCATTTTCCATCACTTTTTGTGAGTTCATCCATCCTGAAGTGCTTAACAATCCCCTGATGTCTAAGAAGTTACTGAAAGTGTCTGCTCAGTTCTGGTTTTCAGTATACAAAAGTGCATTACTTTTTTTTTAAAAAAAAAACAGGGATTTTTAAAAAGATATATTAAACGAAACAGAGCTATTTTCTACCTGAGTTTTATATAAATAGTACCCTTGTTCTGAGTCTGCTGTTTTACTAAGAAATCGATAGTAGCATCAACATGAAAGCAAGTGATACTGACAAACATTCTGAATCAAAGAGTATTGATAGGTAATTTCATTGTTTTACCAGGCTCCATGTATGCCTGCGGGAATCCATTGCATAAGATTAAACAAGGCCTTCACTATTTATATTTACTGGAATCTGAGAAGTCAACTGCATTCCTTCTATAAGAAATCATTACAGCACAACCCAAATGTTTGGGCTGTCCCAAGCCCAAATATTTTGTATTTATATGCATCTTCTGCTTCACTATTAATAGTGTTAAAATGTCGTTGGACAGAGGCTAGGCTCAGGGGAAAAACCATCACTTCATATCCATTTTCTCCACTGAGTTTCCTTCAAAGCACTTTACAGATGACCATCTAACAGATACAAATGTACCTAGGGTAATGCCAGCCAGAGATACAGAGCACAGAAGTGTAAAGTTAAGATTTCAGTAGGTAACATTTCTTCATACACGTCAACCACATAACAGCATGTTAAAAACACTGCAACCAGAAAAGTAAATCCAGAACATACAAAAATTGCAGTTAATAGAAGCACTTAAGAGTCACAAAACAGAACTCCTCAGGTTTCAGCTCCTCTATTATACTCTAGTTCATGTGAGGTAGTAATCAGTTCCTATCACAATTTCTAAGGTGCTTTTAAAGCTAAAGTCATAAAACAAACAAAGTTCAGTCTTTATGATCAGGTGTGCAAAGGCCAGCAGGTTGCTCCCATTACTACAGCTTTACTATGCCTCAGGAAATAAGCGTACTGAGTCCATTAAAAATGAAAAGACTCATAGTGGATTCATGAATTACTCTGAATCATTTCACCCCTTTTCAGTGCATAAGGAATATGTACACTTCTCTTATTTAGTATAACTCTGCAGTGCTTCCTCTAAATGATACGCTGAGAGACTATTGCACTTAGTATGCTATGTGGCTATAGATCTTCCTGCATTATCTCTTTTTTTCCTGTAAATTGCTTACAGGTAGCATAACTCTTTCTGTCCGGGCAAGTTCTTTGGACACACAGAATGACAAAGGCAAATATGAAATCTTCTATTTCTACCTGTGCAGAACAACAAAGCAGTAGCAGTAATGAGGACTTTGTGATTTTAAAACATGTAACAATTTTTAGAAACACAAAAGGAAAGATTTCAGCCCTCCCTTGATTTTTTTTTTTCCAAGGTGCTCAGTTATGTACTGTTCAACTGGATAAAATGTTAATTGCAGAAAGTCCACCTACACAGAATTGTAACTATTCTAGATGGTCCTATACTTACAAACACAGGACTGGAAGGCACTGGGAATGAAGAACAGATTTCTGCACATCTCTGATTTTCTTGTGGGACTTTGAGTTTAAAATTAAAGCAATTAAGACAATTGTCTTAATTTTCCATCTATAACAACAGAATTAGTAAGAGCAAAAACTAATTAATCACCCCAATGGGTGGGCCATAGACTTTTCTCCAGAATGCTAATGCAAACATAACAAACTTTATTTACTATCTATTATGAGAGTTAAAAATTTGCATTACTTCCCTTTGTCTAGGAAAATCCATTGATTTCAGCAGGCTTTAACAAGAGTCACAAGATTTGTACACTGCCTTAAAGGCCAGATGTTGCTCATTTTCATTTAAATCACTACCCTCTGCACAGTTAGCTTGCAGAAGGATTTCTTTTCCTTCCTCCAGTCTGGTGTTCATCTTCCCTCCCACTGGCTGGGCAATTTGAACTCTTCTGTCCTCCGTGTGTGTTCAGTAACTCTAATAAACTATTATTTTTCTGCATTAATTTAGTTCTTCCTAGCATTTTTTCTGTTATCTTTGCTAGTGCAAGATTTAAGTTTGCTTTTGGAGCCAAGATGCTTAGAAACTGCTATATATTAAAACTGGAATGGAAGTGCTCCTGGTAATTTGTTTCCATATGGGACTTTCATGGAATTAATATGTGTACAAGAATCCCTCTCCCTAGTGTGTCTCAACTCATTTACAAGTAATCGCTTTTAGTTATGAGAGGATGGTTCATTCACAGTTTTATTCAAACATGTTTAAGCATTTCCATCAAATCCTTTGGAAAAGTCTTCTTCAAACTCACTGAGGTTGCCAAGGCTCTACCAATCACTAAAAATTATTTCAATGCATGCAGCACAAGAATAATATATCTTTTGCATCTTTTTTATGACAGAGATTTTTTAATCTACTAGCCTACAGCTAAATTTCAATCAGCAAGAGGGGTACTAAAATATATATAATTTATTTTTCAAAACATTATGAGTTAGTCTGACTAAATGCATGCAGACTTTAGATTAGTAAGCTCATATTTCTTGAAGTGACCCTAAAGTTGCCTCCCTAAAATGTCTTTGATTCCGCATAATCTGAAATAAAAACAAATAAATAGATAAATTGTATTCTGCTTGTATTTGTATTAGAAACAAAATACTCTCAACAGAGCTGCTGAAACAACATGAATTAAGTTATCTTGATTACTCCACCTGGACAGCTGAAGGACTGAAGCCGTTCTTAAGATACAAACAAAGAACAGTTAGCATATATATATATATAAATATACTAATTTGAAGCTGTAAGTTGGTCACTACACTTTCCTTATAAGAATAGATATGTGAGACTCATTGCAGTCCAACACCAGTAATATTTGTTCTACGATGACACCAACAGGTCCCAGATAAGCGTGGGGATTCCACAGGGCTCAGTATTGCAGAAACACATTTAAAAGGCCCTAAAGGCTGCTTTGTAAACATACGTATTAGAGAGCCAGTATGAGAAAGGAAGCACCGTTCCCAACTTATGAAGAAAAAACGCCATGAACTATCCCAAGGTCACACTACTGCAAGGCCAAGAATAGAGCATAATTTTTAAAAAAACTAGTGAAATACGTATATATAAACAAACCACACGTATGTATTTTACTAAATATTAGACACTTAAGTAAAGTCAGATTCTCTATTGTCTGCACTGCTATGGTCATGTACAACAGCACAAAGTGAAACTACATCACTTTTCAGTGTGCCATCACCGCAAAAATGTTGAAGGTCTACTATAAAAGCAAAGTCACAGAGAGAATCAAAGACAATCCAGAAAATAAGAGTAGGAAGAGATAAAACGAGTAAAGGAAACATCTTTAGGATAGATACCTCCATGCTGAACAGACGTCAATATTACAAGAGAGAAAGTAATATCCAAGGAATACAAAAATGGTTTTCTTCAAACAAATCTTTCAAATAAATCTGATTTCCGTGTTAGTGTATCATCTAAACTACTGAATGGGATCCTCAGAAAGCAATCTGTTTATGATAATGTTGCTACAATTTCTTTGTCTTTCTCACCTCTGTATACTTCAGTGTCCCTACCCTGTGATCTAAGATTCCCCCTTATTTTTCTTTTTTCTCCCTTTTTCTACTCAATCTTTTGTTTTTCTTACATGCTAGTCCTTCCTCTCCATTATAGCTCTCACACCCTTCTTAAGATTCATGCCGTATCTTGCCTGTCTTTCACAGCTTTAAGCACTTCTAGCCTCTCACATCGGTGCTTATTCCAGCTTCTAATAGCGCTAGCACAGTTTCTGTTAAGAGCTATCTCAGCTGTGATGCTGCAGCATCCTAAACTGACACAGGGGGATTGCACTGTCATATCTGTCAGGGCTGACTGAGCTACCTCGTGGTCAGAAATGAATCCTGCT
>NW_010104705.1:0-2008 GCF_000699245.1 Pterocles gutturalis | reverse complement strand
GGAGCTGGCTAACTGTCCATTGGAAAATAATTGAGAAATGGGAAAAGGAAAAAAATACTGAATGCCTTTTTTTTTTTTTCATTTCCCTATGTGGCACTCTCAGATTACCTCTGCAAGGCCTGATGAAAAAAAGAAAAGTAAATAAGAAATAATGGGTTTTTTATTCAGAAGACTGCACAGTGAATGTTCAGAGTGGAAGGGCTCTTACCACAGAGCTCAGAAGAAAAACTCGTCTGATTTGTTTATTTATTTATAGCATTAAAACGGGGATCAAGATAAGCTGCTGGTTTCAAATTGGGAAACTGTCGGGAGAGGGGATGTTTTCTTCTGGTGCAAGTACCCACACGGGTACATGCACATGTATTTTGCCCTTCCCTTGTTATCCAGCAGAGAGAAGATGTGGACTGATTCCTACCTACTGTTATGGACTTTTGAAATTTTCCTTCAGCCTGATCTGAGACGTCAATTTCACTGTGCATAGGCCCTTACTTCTCATTTAGGTCTGTGAGAAAGTTGGACCATCACAAACAAGAGGCTTTGCTGGCAGAAGCGGAAGGACACATTCCACCAAGGAATTTCAACCTTGATATGTCATGTTGGCTGACATGTCTTACAAAAGTCTCCAGAAAACTGATTAAACACCAGGCATTCATCTAGATCGTCTCTTGTGGCTCCCTTAATCTCTTCATATGGCCCATAGCAATGAAAGGTGACAGACACTGTTACTCTCTAGAGGTCCTTCTTAGCCCAAATTGCAAAACTTACAGCCTGCTTGTTACCTAAGCCTTGGACTGAAAGCCGGGATTTGGATCCCAATGAGGGTTCAGTTTATTATTCTGCAATAATAATAATAATAATAGATAATCTGTCGCATTCAAAAATTTTAGTCTTGGTTGCCAAAAGGCAAAGATGACCCAAAACCCAGAGAGACATTTTCTTATTCAGGTTTTAAAAGCAGTTGTAATTTCATCACAAACCTCTTAATCCTCCATTGCAAAGCAACGTATAAGAAAAAGAGCAATCAGATTTGAAATATTCTTTCTGTCATCTTCTTAAATATCTCAGGCAAAATCTCACATATTGACCTTAATTTTCAGGGCTTTATCCCTCAGAATATCCCCAAATCTTGTTGCACAGCTTTTGTCATCTTTCTCTGAAACATTGTCTATTTATTTCAGCTGTTCCCTGATGCTGAAATAGTACAGTATTTGATTCCTTTACTTAATATTGCCGAGATTCAAGCCTCCAAAGATTTGGATGTTTAAATACAAAATGTTTTAGTTCAAGCCCATCTCACCTAAACTGTTATTGATGAAACCACAGTCACACACAGCTGACTGTCACTCAGGTGTTTACGGAGGCAGAAATAAAAATCCCATTCCACCTTACTGTTAATCAATCTTTGTCACTCCACCAAGTTCTTTTATCTCATAAGCTCCCCCATGGCTAGGAGAAGAAAAAAAAAAAAGAATCCCATAAATGGAAGCCCTGCAGCCCAAACCAGCAGACCGAAGGAAACACACACCAGGAGGAATACATCTGCACCTGGCAGTTGCAGGTTTTCAGGCCAGCTAGTCACCCAAACACCCGCCGCAGCCAGGGGTGTGCTGGCTTTTTTTCTCCAGCTCACCAACAGCTCTGTGCTATAGCCACCAATCCTTGTATTTGTTCTCTGTTATATCATTTTGTTCATTCAAACCACAACACAATCTCATGGTCCAGATGTCTTTCCTTGCCCTTCTCACCACTCATCCAAGCCAAACTCATCATAAGCATCATAAGCACTGCCGCACCAAGACCATCCCTGCTGGTTCTGATCCATCAGCTGAAACCTGGCCTGTAAGAGCTAGCCAGGAAGGTGGATAATCCATCACACGTTGCCTGGGCACTATTCCCATTAAAGGCTCATCTGGTTTATGACAGGTCTAAATTATACCCTAAAGGCTGTCCTCACCATTGTGATGCTTTACACTGAGTCTGCACTCACAGAATCACAGAATCACAGAAT
>NW_010104704.1:0-18257 GCF_000699245.1 Pterocles gutturalis | reverse complement strand
GGACTTGATGATCCTTGAGGTCTTCCAACTTTAATGATTCTATGAAATCTTCTGTGGGTTTCCTCTGTGTGATTCACACAAGTGCAGGGCGGCGGGCTCTGGGTCACGCACATGTGGGGACACCCAAGAGCATCCTGCCCTAGCTCCATCCTTGAGCACCATCTGCTGGCTTTTCCTCCAGGGACTCCTCAGGCATCCACCAAACCCCAGGTCACCTTCTTCCCCTCGAATAAAACCTGCTCCTACAAGATGGGGCTGCTGTTTACTGTGAAATCAGTAGGTATCCCCCACACCGAGGGGTGCTCTGTTATTTTTCCATCCCCAGCCTGAGGGGTGCACAGTGGGCTGGAGGTGTGGGGTCCAGCCATGGCCCTCGCACCCCTATTTTGAAGCACAAGCTCTTTTTCCTGTTTTCCAGGCAAGGCAGAGAGCTGCTCTGCTTAAAACAAGGGCAGGGTTGCAGATTGCATTTTCATTTTACTCGCAATAAATGGTTTTCATTAGTTCCAAAGGATTTGCTGTTGCTTTCATCCAAATACTTCCCCTGCCACCAGCACCCCGGTTAGGAAATGGTCCAAGAAATATTTCCTGAAGCTTTTTCTTGGTTCTGCTTGCTCTGCCATTCCCATCCTGTGGACATTAAGGTGTTCCCCAGGCTCCCTGGGGTAGTGCTGGCAAAACTGTAGTCTGGGGATCTCTGTGCTGCCAGCTGTACGATTGCGGGTAATTTGCTCTAAGCTCCTCGTCCATAATTCCGTGGGATTTTGCTTCCCTAGCTTATGTGAAGGGCAAAAAGAGGGGGACCAGTGTGACTGCTGTCACAGGGAGTCGGGCCAAGGCTGGAGTCTCGTAGTGGTAGCTCCCACAGTTTTGAAAAGCAGCAGCAGGAAAAACCTTAGGAGTGAAACCAAAACTTTCAGCATCTCCTGTGCAACTGGAAGATAAACCCTTCCTGGGAGGAGAAATGGTCTAGGGCTAATTGAAACATGGATTCCTTCCTTTCTTCCCTCTTTTTAAGTGTAATTGTTTAAACCAAAGGTGAAATAAAAGCTTCACCTAGTGGGGCTTATCAGGAGTCCATTGGAGTTCCTGAAATGCTTTGTGCCATGTTGTCTGGCCCCCCACCACCACCCCCGCCACCAAATCAAAACTCTTAAAAACCTCTGCGTATGCTGGAAAACATTTTGCTCTTGATATACCAGGGATTTCTTAAAAGGATGCTTGTTTTGCTGTAGCATCTCCAACTGAGGCCAAAGGGTTGGCTGATAAATCACAGCAACAGGCCAACCCCAGAAGCAGCAATAAAAGCAAACCTACGCCAGGGCGGGGGGTGTTATCGCAGTGTATATACACCCTTAATCCATGGCCTGTAGGAGAGATCAGAATTCCCAAGGAGAAACTTGGAGCCCTGACCTTCTCCTGGAAGGGCTCTGCAGCTTCTGCGGTGACAAGGAGCAAACTGCTCTCAGATATGTCAGTAATGTAAATATTTTCCCCTCGAACACAACGCACAGCTCGTAGGTCAGTTTGCTGTCATGTGAACCGTGATGCTGGGTTGCTAGGAAAGATGCTAGCTGAGCTCTTTTGCAGAATAAAATATAACTCGGGGAGCATGCGTGAGATGCATTGACCTTGCCGGCCGTCGCTTTGCGTTGCTGCTGTTTTCTTGCATTAGACACTTCCAGGTGATGCCTTGCACAAGGGGATTTAAAAAAAAAAAAATCTTTCAAAGTCTCTGTGTCCCGTGGCAAAAGTCCTGTACTGCATAAAAAGCCATTTGAAATGGGCTGAATTTTCAATGGTTCAATGAAAGTTCCCAGTTTGTGATGGAAATGGCTGTTACTAATTATCAGGGAGAGAAGTGAGGTGGCTCAAAAAGAGCTGGGGTCAGGGAGAAGCCAGGAATACTCCCTGCCTGTGCGGGCAGGGTGATGGAACGGCAGGTGAGCTGGAAAGGAGTTACAGGGAATTATTCGTACCCGTGAATGAGCGTTGTGTTCGTCAGGAAGATACACAGCAGGGTAAAAGACCTGAGGGTTTGCTGTAGCCAGTTCGTTGGAAACCTGTGGTCCTCGTGCACCTGTGGCAGAGAAAAAAATCCTGCGTGATGCTCCGAGGGAGTGGAGAGCACTGGGAATGCCAGGCTCTGTATGGAGGTACCATACATCTCGGTCCCCAAGGGGTACCTTCCCCATTAGAGGAAGAAGAATACATGTTTTTAGCTTGCCCACGTGAGTTTTTCCACAATGAATGGAGTTTTCCACAAGCAGCTCCTGCTTGCAGGTTGGGTGAGAACAAAGCCAGGGGAGCAGCACCACTGGAGTCTGAAATATCCCCTGGGGACCATGACCCACCCCCAGCCTGGCCGGGGCAGCTGCTCCTCCCCAGGGGCACCCGGTCCTTCATCAGCCCGTGCCACGCTCTCCTGCCGGGTGATCTGCCAGAAACACGGCTGCCTTTGAATCTTCGGAGCTGCTGCAACATTGGACAGGCTAAATTCGGCTGTGAAAATGAGCCCAGTCCCCTGAACTGAAAAGAGCTGTGAATTGAGAGGAGAAGAAGAAAACCCCCCACGTTTTGCTCAAGGTGAGCACATGGATGTGAGCAGGGATGAACCCCCTGCCCCTCTCCATCTCCCGCATCGTGCAGCTGCTTGGTTTCCTCTCTGGACTTAATTCCCTCAGCTTCATCTCACACCCAGTCATCCCTCTCATCTCTTGGGCCTTATTCTAGGACCAGTATTTTCTTTCCTGAGGCTGTGAGCAGCTGCAGGAGCTGGCAGGGTGCTGCTGGCAAAGCCTGGGGATAGTGGCGGTGGCAGAGGGAGCTGCGCTCCCCCAGGCATCACAGGTCTGCCACAGCATGGGAGGTGACACTGGATTTCCCAGTGATACCAAAAAGTAGCATTAGTGACTGAGCATCCTCGCACTGCATCCTGGCATCGCTGCTGATAAAGGTACCCAGGGTGGGATGAGGATGTTTCTCCTCCACGGTGGGGTCCTTGCTGTCCCCAGATGGGTGGCACAGGGCTCGTCGCATCAGGGGGTCCCGCTGGGTGGGCACAGGGGTCCGGGCTGCCTGACCTCACCCTCTCCCTTATAAACATCCCGTGGCTTGATGGGGAGCTGATATAAACAGTGTCTCCACGTTGTAGCTCTTTTGTTTGGAGTTAGCATTAAAAAGAACCCAACCAACCCAGGAAATAGCATGTATGCGGTTGGTATGTATTTATTCCTCAGGGGCTTGTCTGTGATTTGCACCGAGCGTATGGAACAAGTTGTGCTTGAGATGTTTGTGTCTGAGGCGTCTGGAGATGCTGAGTTTCTGATGAGGAGGTAAAACTGTTCTGTTTCCACTGCGCCGTTCACTGCTCTGGGTAGAGCTGATGAGGCGTCACTTGGGAGACGCTGAATTTTCCCCTGCAAACATGTGGAGCTCCCTTGGAAGCTAAAAAGCCAAGGTTTTTGCCCAAATTGATCTAGAAGCTTGGTCAAAGCAAGAAAATTGCCCAGACCAGCATTTCTGGTTGGTCTAAGTGATTTTTCAGAGCAACATTCTTTTTCTGCATGAGAGCTGCATTAGAGGTGCAGACACAATCTCTATCTAAAGAATGTTTCTTTAAGCAAAAATCGGTTCCTCAGCGCTGCCAGGTTATTCACACACCGTCAAATGCAAACTAGTAAGAAAGCAAAATTAACTTCAATACCAAATCGAGGTCTCAACAGGTGTGGGGAAAAAAAAAATTTAATCTGATAAAGCTGCACAAGTGACCAGATGTAAGCTCCTACTTGAAATCTGAGTACAAGGAGTACAAAAAAGGTATTAGCAAATTATTTGCCTGGGGAGAAGAATGCTGTTTTCCTGAAGTTTGTAAGTTTGGCCAAGTGGATTTGTCGTTTGTTGGGTTTCTGGTTGGTGTTTGTTTTTGTTTTTGTTTTTGTTTTTGTTTTTGTTTTTTTTCCTGAGGAAGCCAGTCTGGTTTTAGAGAGCCAAAGGAGGAGTTGAGTCATTTTGTCCTGTAGCTCAGTTTTGGGGAGCAAACATTGGCTGCAGGGGCTCAGGAGGGTATTATCCTCCTTGCTGCAGCTGGAAACATCTCCCCATTACTACGCAATATCTGCAGCAATGAGCATCCCTTTGGGCAACTGCCTCCTCCCGCCAGCCCCTGCAGCTCCCAGGGTGCCAGAGACCTGCTGCACCCCAGGGCTGGGGATGTCCCTGGATGTGAAAGACCAACCTGTCCCGGGGCAGGAAGAGGTGGGGATGGCTTTGCATGGTTACCGTTGCTGTTTATCACCCTTTCCAACCGCTCATGGCAGAAATGAGTGGAAAAAAAGCCTTCAGCTCTCCTTATAAAACCCGGAGCCAGTAGGCTTGCCAGCCTTAGTAATGTGTCCTCTGTCAAACATCTTATTCATTCATTCTGCAGCAGGGACACGTGAAAATCACATCATTTCCCCAAGGCAGAACAACAGCAAGCTTGTCCCTAAAAAAAATTAAAAAAAAAAAAAAAAAGAAATTAAAAAAAATCCCCCGTACTACCTAGCAGCAAGTCACCTGTCAGCTATGAGCAAGCTGGAACAGTGCTGAACTTTATGGGACTGAGCATCCACATGAGTAAAACTCAGGAGGAGCGACCTGAGGGCCAGTAATGCCTGATGGAGTTGCTCTGGCTCCCTGTGGTCCATAACTAATATGGCCAGGCACGCTGTCCCCTTCCCTCTGGGACGGCATATCCCTGCTCCTAGGGAGGAGGCACACGGAGAGGGAAGGTCCACAGCAGATGATGCTCTGTCCTAGTTTCTTGCTCTTGTAAAGATGAAAAAAAGTGCAGCCTAACAGCTTTGACAGGCTGATCTTGCCCAGCCAGGCAGCCACGCGCCAGGGCGAGGTCTTGTACCCGAGATAACTGATGCTTCCAGCTCGAGGTCCAGCTTTAACCTCAATGGGATGCACCCGTGTGCTTCAGCTCTTGCTGGGACTGGGGGCTGCATACCAGAGAGCTCCTCTTCCTCTTTGGGGATGGGTCCCAAAGCCTGGATCTTCTTGCTTTACTCTGGGTGTGGTTT
The DNA here is from genome assembly GCF_000699245.1 of Pterocles gutturalis. Taxonomy (NCBI): domain Eukaryota; kingdom Metazoa; phylum Chordata; class Aves; order Pterocliformes; family Pteroclidae; genus Pterocles; species Pterocles gutturalis. The sequence continues at coordinate 13,188 of NW_010104704.1, read as the reverse complement.
TTCCTGCTGTGTCTGACACTGAGGCATCTCTGGTCCTCCAGAGAAGGAGAAGAATGATGCCAAGTGGCCAATGAGGACCATCCACAGACACCCACGTTTCTTCCATTTGTTTCCTCTCCCCAATTGCAGTTAGTCTACGTTAGGCTTCCTCCCTGCCTTCAGAGTAATCTAATACTTTTGAAGATTTTCTTCTTTTTTTTCTTTTTTTTTTTTTTCCTGTTCTCTGGCACTGACAGCTTTGATTCCCCAATCCATCGAATTTACTGTTCTCAAATTAGAAAGGCTGGCATCCCGCCTGGCTGCCACCGACACGTGGTTTTGCTTTGCGGGGTCTCGCTGCCAGCAGCATCTCATGCAGAGAACGGGTTTTCTCTTGCCCCCTGACATCAGCGTGGGAGCAGCTTTGGCAGGGAGGTGGTGGCAGGCGCCACAGGGACATGGACCTCCCCGGCTTTTGCTTCACTTGCAAGCGAAAGGTAGAGGTGCTGGTGACAAGGACTGTGGTGAGTTACTGGTTTGGCCAGTCCTCCCAGGAAAGTGAAATGCTGGTAGGTTGCCAGCTGTCCCAGAATCACTCCTAGTATGAGTCAGACATGAAGGTAAAAGCTAAATGAGTTCATTGCCCTCAAGTGCAAGGCTCCAGAGGCGCGTTATCCTACCTGGGCTGGAAACCCAGAAATACAAGAGGGAATGGCCTTTTACAGCAGCATGTACTTGCCACAACCTGGTCCTCTGGCTAACCTCATCCTCCAGCCTCTGCCCCCAGAAACAGCTTTGGAGATGCCCAGAGCTTGTCCTTGTGCCTGGAGCTTGTCCTTGTGCCCAGCTTTGAGGAAGCTTCATGGCAAGGCCAACTTTGCCACTCACTCGAGGTGCTTATTTTGGGTACCTGCCTATCCCAAACCTCTCTTGCTGTGCTGATTCGAGGTGAAGTTGTCACCAAACAGAAAATAGTCGTGCTGTATGTTGGGTGTTTGCAGTCCTTTTGTGCCTGTAAGGGAAGCAGATAACGTCACCGTGGGTGAAACGCTGCTGGCAGGCTGGGGCTTAAGCCTGAATGCTTGGCCGTTTATAACCCATATGTCCAAAATCACATTGAGCATAGATATGGAGAAGAGAAAAAGCAACTTGCATCTATCTCCGGGAGGAGGTGAGATAAGCACCCTGACGACAGACTGTCAGGGCAGGGACTTTTGTTCCCCTGTGTCCCCCATCTGCTCCAGCCCCTCGTGCTGGTCTGGCCATGACCTCCCCAGGACCTTCTCTGGTGACAGCAGCATTTTGGCTGCTAACTACGTAAGGACTGACCTAGTGATGACTGGCTGCACCAGCACCCTCCCAGGGGCAAATATATTTATTCAACTGTAGCTCAGAAACCCATCTCCTGCTGGAAACCACTCCGGCACAGGGCATGCAGTGATGGAAGGGGCCGTATCCTGCACAGGCACAGCCCAGGCACCAGCATCAGTGTCCGAGGCTGCCCATCAGCTTTTCCAAATTGCCAGTTCCCCCCCAGTCTGGGTGCATACGCCAGCAGGAGAGCTCTGGCAGGGCATTTACACAATGGGTCCAAGGAGGTGACCTTGCTCCATGGCAGCTCCCTCTTTGCCTCCTGAGCCTGGCACTGAACCGGCATAAAAATACCAGCCGGTGCCCCTGGTTCAAGGGAGAGTGTGGGGGCAGAGACCAAGCCACTGCAGGGCTGACACCAAAGGAGTTTCGTGGATCTGAAGCACCGGTTCAGTAATTTGACCTCCTCCTCTGCGCTGCCGCAGGGAGGCTTTGGCGGAGCGGGGACGTGCGGCGATGTACAGAGTACAGCGTGTACGTCGCTCGTGCTGACAGCAGCGTGTTCTCACTCATTGCTCTGCTGATCTATATCCTCCAGCAAGGCTGCCGCTAACATCCTTCTCCCCGTGCCACAGAGGAGCACAAGCCTCCACAGAAAACATCTGGCCATCCTGTTCCGCCAGCTCTCTCCTCTGTGAGTCCCTGGAACAGATTAGGCGCTGGTGGGCTGAATGGAAAGCCATTTTACGTGAAATAATTCCCCCGCTAGGATGTCTGCAGGGCACTGGCGCTCCATGTCGCTGGAAGGGCTCATCTGGCCGATGCTTTAACAGCAGAGGGATGTTTTTGGTGAGATGATGCAGTAACTGGATACCTGGGGGGGGGGATGTTCTCCCTGCGCCTACGGCAGCTGGATAAATCCCCCACAAAAGGGAACAGAGGGTGTTCAGGGACCTCCTCTCTGTCCAGCATCTCCCAAAGGTTGCTGGGTCTCGTGGTGGTTTTGAGGCTTGGGGTGCATGATGTGTCTTTAAGCTGACCTATATGGCTATAGAGACACGAGGAATGCCTCGGAGGCAGTGGTTCCCTCCAGCTCTGCTTCGGTGGAGCCCAGGAGCACTGTTCTGAGTCAAGGCTGTGCAAGGTGCTGGACAAAGGTAGGGCAGGAAATGACCTCGATCCCCAGGGGCTCATGGTCCAAAGGACAAGACCAAACAGGTCAATAGCACAAAGAGAAGTGGAAAAAACCTCCTTTTCCCCCCAAAGTGAGTACTTCTGTATCACAAACAGACATCAAGATGAGGTCAGAGTTGGCCATGAGGTTTTTGTAACTGGGGGGTGGGGGGGAGGTATTTAAAGGAAGATGCTGCAGGGGGGTCTAGATGTACAGAAAACAAGGGCCAAATCTTCTTTTGTATTTAACATGCGGGAGCGGTTTTTACCCAAATGACCTGAAACTCTTCAGAGAAATGCCAATTTGGCCTGTCTTCAACTAGGATGAGGAATACCAGAAAGAGAGAGGAGGAGATTTATTTTTCCACCCCCCGCCCCCCTATAAGAGGCCAACCCTGGCTGGACTTCCCTGGTCATGGGATAGCAGTTGGAGAAGGAACAGGGAGGAGAAAAGAGCAATTGTAAGGCCTCCCCAGAGGTTGGGAGAGTTTTCTAAAGGTGAAACAAAATAATAAGAGGGACTCTTAGAGATGGTGGTTGTTTCTTTTCCATGGTTTAAGCTTTTGGGAGGGTGGGGCGGACACCCCTCCATTGATGGTACCTGGCAAGAGAGCTGTGAAAAACTTGTTTATGAAAAAATAAATATGCAGTGTTTTCCACTATAGACAAAAATCCCAGTGTTTTGTCTCCTTGCCCAGCCCTGAGCCGGGACGGTGGAGCAGGCAGAACGTGCCCAAGCGCAGGAGCCAGGCTGAGCTGCCACTGGGTGTCACATCGCTGGGGACCAGGGCTGCCCGACGTGAGGCTGCAAAGCGGGTTTTCTAGAGAGGTCCTCTGGAAAGGAGGTCCTGTGTCTGGCTGATAGGAAAAAGACAGGCAGAGCTGTTTGGTGTGTGGTTTTGGACAGGAACACTGCTCCTGGCCCTGAGCTCAGCTGAGGGATGCTGTGGGTGCTTCCACTGTGGGGTGATGGCCCCGATTTGCTCCCTCTGAACAGAGTAAGGGGGGTGGCTTCAGCATCCAGAGCTGAGGCAAGCACCTCCAGCCTTCAGGTATCATTTGAGGTGATGGGGGGATGGTTAATGTACTCCACAGGTAGCTGTTCTCGATGGGGGGATGGTTAATATACTCCACAGGTAGCTGTTCTCGCTGCGGGGCTGGCAACCAGGCATGAAGGGATGTGTATCAGGGATGGGGATCTCTCTCGGGGTTAATGTACAGAGCAGAAATCAGAGCGCTAGGCTTGGGAGCAGCAGCAAGAGCTGCTTTCGCAAAGCAACAGCAATTTTTAATATGAAAAGACCTGTTTTAGCGTAAGCAGCCCCTTTCCTGGGCGGGTTTCCCGTGCTCGCTGCCTGTGCTTTTGCTGGGCTCCACGAGGTGGCGGAAGGACCATGTGCAGCACCACGCCCTTGGCGTGGTTGGGAGTTTGCAAAACAAGAAAGGATTTGGGGCCAGTGTGGGGACACCTGCCCTTCCCCAGAGCTGCTCACTAGGGCCCTGTGACATGGGGGACCCGCGATGTCCCCAGCCTGGGGTGCACCCAAGGGTGAAATCCGAATTGCACTGGGAAAAGCTGCAAGGAAGCGAGCCTGGGTCTGGCTGGAGCTTTATCAGAAACACCAGCGAAGGAGAAAACCACAGCTACAGACACACGGGAGGTTGTTTTTCTTTTATTAAGTGGAACACGCAGGGATGGGCTAAAAAGTTTCCCTTTTCCTATCAATCCAAGTATTGTGGCAAGACAGCTCTGCCTCTCGCGCTGCTTTGGTGCTTCTCAAGTCTGGAGAAGTCCATCGTGTCCTGTAGACCATCCTTCACCCCTTTCGAACCATGTCACAGATGCTTATCCTTTGCCAGCCCACTCTTGTCACTGTTATTCCTGGGCTGAAGCGGGCTTGGCAGCTCAGAGGGAGGGTGGGACAGGACTCATATGACTCCCCAAAAACCACGCAAACACAGCCAGGCTTCTGGCTTCCCCTCCAGCTTGCTCACTCAGCCTGCCTCAATGGCTGGAGAAAAAGAAAAGCAGCTTATGTTCGTTTGTTACAGCGTGTAACACGAGGGTGTAGATAAGCAGATGACTTATCCGAGCATCTCCTGCGGCTGCGCGAGATCAGCTGTATCTTGCAGAGCCAGCATGTCACAGGTCGTGTGTGCGGTTTAGAGAGCTTTGCTGGGGGGGTGTTTCGTGCCAGCTTGCTTCCATCGCCTGCTTGGTGCTGTGCAAGTCACGAGGTCCCTGCTTACCTCTGTGGGGCCAAGGCCTGGCATTGCTGGGAGCTTTTTTAGGTATGGGGATGTGATGACAACTTGCAGAGGCTTTGGAGAGGTGGCTGGCATTTAACAGGCTAGGAGGCACCTAACATCTGGCAGACACAGAGGGCTCTTGCCCTGCCCACGAAGCTGGGATGGCAGCGGTGCAACAGAGGATGCAGGCTAGGACCTGACCAGGGGACCTTGGTGCAAAGCAGCTGCTGAGATGCTAACGGAGAGCTTCCCGGGCAATGCTCAGATGAAGGACCTCATCCCTCCATATTTCTACCCCCCAGCCTACGCTGCAGCTGGCTGGAGATCTCGAGTGCGAGCTCACAGGAACAGAAAGGGCAGGCAGAGCCCAGCTGTGCCCCCCAGCACCTCCCACGATCCCCCTGTGCCCCAGCCAGGTCTGCTCAGGCACAGCCGTCCCTGCCCCAGCTGAAAAGCCCTGCCCTGCAGCGCAGAGCCTCGGGGCCGGGTAAGCCGCAGAGGATGCTAGGTTGCACTACCACTGCATCGTATATATTCAATGTATATGTAATGTGTGCATCCCACAGTGATGTGAGTGGCTCCAGCTCCACCCGGGCGAGCAGCACCTCAGCGTCGTCGCCCACAGGGGCAGGCTATGAGAGATGGAAAAAGGACGAGGGCTGATGTTGGCTCCATGGTCTGGAGCAGTTTTTTCGAGAAGCACAGGAGCCGGATCCTGGCTTGAACCCGCTTGTCAGACGCGGTGTCAGATCAGCAGGGAGCAGCCCTCTGGGCTGTCGCATCCCCAGGGATGGCGGGTTCCTGGGCTCTGGGATGCTCCCCGCCTTCCTGCCGGCACCCCAGGGAGCAGTGCCAAGCCAAGGTAATGCAAGGAGCTTTCTGGATTCAGGGAGCAGATAATTGCAAGAAGGATTCTTTCCTCACCCTTCCCCTTCTGCAGCATCTTTACATTTAGAAGAACAACTCTACCTTCCCTCCTGCTGCCTGCTCTGAGCCCTGGCGGGTGGCCATCTCGTCCCAGCAAGGCGATGGGAGCCATCGGCCAGCAGTACACTCAAAAAAGGACACCAAGGAATAATGGTGCTCGCTGGTGGTACGGGGCAGAGACGGACGCGTGGAAACTCATTACAGAGTGGATCGACCGGCGAGGCTCTCCTCAGGTGACCTTGCTGGGAGCGCTTGCACGGTGCCGAGGCTGCCGGCTGCCTCCCACCCGTCCTTCCCATCCCTCCAAGGGTGCATCTGCTGGGCAGAAAAGCAGCGTGCTCTGTCCTCTGTAGCTGGAAGGCATCTCATGTCTTGAACAGGGAGGGCAGTGAAGCGCTGGGACAGACTCAGGAGCGACCAGGGAACCTCCTGGAAGCTGGAGATTCAAAATAGAGCTGAGAGCAGCTCAGCGGGCTGGAAACAAGCTGCAGCTCAAAACAAACCCTGCAGCTGGTGCCCAAGCCACCCAGCTTCAGAGCAAAGAAGGGTGCTGCCAAAGAGCACGGGAAGGCTGGCGTGGGGACAGCTGCCACGGCAGGCACGGCCAGGAGGTTGGTGGCGAGAATGGAGCAGGTCTCCTTTGAGGGCAAACCATCACAGGGACCTGCTTCTGACTCTCTGCTGGTCGGTCCAAAAGCCAAGCCACAGCAGGTAGCACGGAGAGTGGTAAAAAAAGCCGAAGGCACTGCCCATCCGCTTGTCCCTAGCCTCGGAGCCCATCTCCTGGCTTCTGCACCTTTGGTTCCATGGCAGCATCCGCCCCATCATACGCCTGCCCAAATTTGCTCCAGCGCAAGACATGCCTTCCCACTTCACAACCTTGCTTGGAGTAAAGGCAGAGACATCTCTGAGCAGGATGCACCTGGGCAGGGCTGGGAGTGTCGAAGCGCTGCCTGCCATCGTGGGGAGGTAACAGAAGATTGGGTGCTGAGCTGTTGGAGAGTAGTGTAGGGGAGAGGGACCTGGGGGTCCTGGTGGACAGCAGGATGACCATGAGCCAGCACTGTGCCCTCGTGGCCAGGAAGGCCAATGGCATCCTGGGGTGTATCAGAAGGGGAGTGGTTAGTAGGGCAAGAGAGGTTCTCCTCCCCCTCTACTCTGCCCTGGTGAGACCGCATCTGGAATATTGTGTCCAGTTCTGGGCCCCTCAGTTCAAGAGGGACAGGGAACTGCTGGAGAGAGTCCAGCGCAGAGCCACAAAGATGATGAAGGGAATGGAGCATCTCCCTTATGAGGAAAGGCTGAGGGAGCTGGGTCTCTTTAGCCTGGAAAAGAGGAGACTGAGGGGTGACCTAATTAATGTTTATAAATACGTGAAGGGTGAGTGTCAGGAGGATGGAGCCAGGCTCTTCTCTGTGACATCTAGTGATAGGACAAGGGGCAATGGGTTCAAGCTGGAACATAGGAGGTTCCGCTTGAGTATGAGGAAAAACTTCTTTACAGTGAGGGTGACAGAGCACTGGAACAGGCTGCCCAGAGAGGTTGTGGAGTCTCCTTCTCTGGAGACATTCAAAGCCCGCCTGGATGCGTTCTTGTGTGATCTGATCTAGGTGTCCTGCTCCGGCAGGGGGATTGGACTAGATGATCTTTCGAGGTCCCTTCCAATCTCTAACATTCTGTGATTCTGTGATTCTGTGAAGATAAATATTTGTTTCAAGGTTTATTGAAAACAGAGCAATAGTCTGAAAACTTCCCACAGTGTGGGTACACACCAGCAGACAGTGACTTAGGCACAATAAACCTGTAGAGACCTAGCAAATTAGCTCAGAACAACTTTCAGCCTCTACGAAGGAAAAAAAAATATATAAGGCTAATAGGCAGGGTGAGGAAGGGAGAGTTTTGCTGTCAGGGCATCTCGGTGTGGTCGCAGAGGAGTGCAAAGCTGCTCTTCAACAGCAGTGACTGGCCCTGATGACTGCCCTCCAGGGTTAAATACACTTATTTTCTGCTGGATGGCTCAAAAAGTCATGTCTCCCTCCTGGTCAGGTGCCAGGTGTAGCTTATATCTGCCCCTCTGCTATGTGACATGATGCTCTTCAGGGCAGGCCTGAGAAGCGTGTTGCCTGCAAGGTTTTAGGGTAAAAAGGATTTAGGTTTTAGGATTTTCACGTTAGATAGCTCTCTCCATGGACTCCCAGCTGCTTGGTTCCTGTTGGCAGTGTTTAAATAGCAAAGCAAAGGGGATCAACTTTGTTTGCAACCCAGTGCCTGGGAGCAGCCCTGGGAGGCAGAACCCCAGCAAGCTCCAGCCCCAGTTCCCGCGTGCCCCAAGCCCCCGTTGGGTGAGGTGTGGGCACTCGGGGCACACAGGGGTTTCCAGAGTGAAACCATCCCGCCTGGCTGTGGAGGTGCTGGAGGTTCAGTCTGTGGGGTCTGCGTTGGGGTCCTCTGCCTTTCCAGGGCCTCGGGGCTTGCATCATGGAAGGTGTCGAGCCCCTTCCTGGTCCTTTGTCCTGTCTGCTGCCTTGGGGGTGTTGAAAAGCAAAAGCCAGCTGTGGTGGCTTGCACAGGCAGTCAGCAGGACCTCCAGGAGGGTTTCTGGTTTGGGGATTCCCACAGGTGGGAATGGCCTGCTTTTCCTGTTCCCAGCTACGAAGCCTTTTCCAAACTGTTTCCAGGCTTGGCTTTTCCTCTTCTTGACACTTGGGGATCTCCACCGGTCTCCAGGGACTTGCCTCTGGTGTCCTTCAGACAGGTTGAGTCCTGCGCTATCATCCGTTTCGTTACGCTGTCTCCCCAGCATTGCCTCTTAGCAGACAGGCGGTGGCAAAGGAGAGATGTTTGGGGTCTGTTTCTTCTCTGCAGGGATATCAGCCTCAGGGATATCATGGTGGAGACCCCTCTGGGCTTTGCAGAGCAGGAACGAGTTCAGTGATGACAGCCTGGGCCTTCAGACAGCCTGGAGCAAACGCCCAAGACGTGCATAAGCGGCTTCGTTTCCCAGGCGGTTAGCTCTCTAAAACTGGGTTTGTTTAATTTCTGACCCTGCTAATTGTCTGAACAGGAACATCCAGTTAGTGCCCAAACCCGATAACTCTGATCTTCTTCACATCTTGGTACGTCCTCAGGCTGTTTCCAGTGTGACCGGCAAAGCCTCCAGCCACTTCCACAGCCTTGCTTTCTGCATGGATGGTGTTAATCCAAGTCCTCTCTGCAGGCTGGGATCCCAAGCACAGCATAATTACATTTAAGATTTAAAAGGGGGGGGGGGGGGGGGGAGGGAAAAAATTTGGATGACCCCCTTGGACATTTGCCGGGATGGCTTGAGTTTGATGTCTGCAACAAAACTTCCAGCTCATCATTGTCAAAATGGTGTGAAGGACTCTAGGTTTTGTTGCAAAGTGGATGGGACTGTCCTGGAATAGTGCAGCTGGTTCATGGCATGCTTCGAGGAGAGATTACTATGGCTTACGCCATGTTGGAGCTCTTTGCAAAGACCTCTTCTGCCAGTGACGACAGTCCTCAGGCTATTCCAGACTATTGCAGTGAAGGGTATTGGAACATGTGGGTTGCAATAGGACATAATCCATTATAACACCTGTGTCTGAAGCAACCTTGAATTTGTGTTGATTTTGTAGAGATTTACTCATGTTTGCTCAGCTACTGTTTACCTTTGTAATTCCTCCAAGCTGTAAAGGGTGATGGCCTTTGCCAATATTTTGCCACCTGTCCAAAGGCAGATGCTTGAATTTTTTTTTTTTTTTTGATCACTGCAAGTGATGCATTCCCACAGGACCAAGCTCACCTAGTCTGCTGGGGAAAATCTTGGTCCTGTGAAAAAAACTTAATTTCTGGTGGGAACTCTCCCAGCTAGCTCTCTGTTAGGTGAGTGTCTGGGTTTGTATTAAGGCATTACTCAGTGAACAGAGGTGGTGGCATTTGTTCCTTTCCAAAGGCCAGCTGGGAATGGAATAGGGATGGTTCAGTCTCGCTCGTGTTAGTAAAACAGGTGAGGAAAATTGAAATAATTCCTGTTATGTAGGAATACAGGGCTGTGAGCAATATGAGGGCAGTATGGTGAACTTGGGTCAGGCTTTGGTGCATGGTCCTGTCTGTAAACAATGCGAAGATGCAGAGCTCTTCACATCAGGCTGACAGTAGGCTTATGGCGTAATCCATCAAAAATATGATTAGGTCCACATTAGAAAAATGGGGGTAGATAAGAGAAGGGAGAGGGTGTGTGTCCTACTGTGCTGTCATCCAGACTAAAGCTCCATAACATTCACATGGTTAGGAAAAATGTCCTTATAGCTTCCACTCTATAGATGATACTCCACAAACTTTGTTTTCCAGTCCTCTGTGATGGTAGTTTTCTAATAGCAGTGAATGCCAGAGCACCGTTTTCTGTGATAATTAACATCAAACAGCCATTTTCTTTAAGCGAGGCTGTTGGGGTCATTCCAAACAAGATGTAGTCATGCTGTAACATAATTAAACCATCGTATTAATAGATAAAACCTGTAACGATCCCTCACGGGTCATGTACAGAAATAGCAGCGGCATTGTACAGCCCTTCCCTGCCCTGCTTGCTCTGCTCCGGCGTGACGGAGATGATAGGAGGTCTTTGTAAAACTGCTGAGAAGCTAAGGGAGAAGGAATGGCATCCCAGCCCCAAGAGATCTCATGACTTAGAGATGATTGCAGGGACGTGGTGGGAGAGGCAGAGGCACCGTGAAATTGCCTCTGCCAGCAGCAAAGGCTTCCTGAGGGTCAGCAGCGATGTGTTTGCTGCTGCCGTGTTTGTGGGAGCTGCCCTGCTTTTCCCGTGCTCCTGTGAATAAGGGTCTTGTGTCCTCCCTGCCTGCGGCTTGGAGATGGGCTGGAGCTGCTGGTGGATGCTCCTGGTCTGACTCCAGCTGACTTTTGGAAATTATTGCAGCTCAGACAGGTGCTTGGGATGACCGTATGCTGATGGAAACCAAAACACCCATCAGAGTCATCCATGGAGTGAGGACTGACCTGGTCTAGTGGGAGGTGTTCCTGCCTGAGAAATGTTTTTTTTTTCCCTTGGTTTGGCCAAGCAGGGTCTGCACCTGAAGATGCTGGGCTGGAAATGATGATGGGAGAGTGAGGTTGTTGGCTGGTTTCACTGGGGTGGCATTTGCTGTCTTCAGAGGCAACCGAATAGTATCTTCATCCATCATTTTTGTTGAAATCTGCTTATAAGAGGATTGGTTTACTTCCAGTTATCAGACAAAAACACTGTAAAACAGATGGCTGGAGAAGGTCCATGTCGCTTCTCCTATATATATCAGTTCACAGTTGTCTTACAAAAGATTACTAAGAACTGCAAAGATAACAGCTCCTGTGAAGATTATTTTTAAAAGAGCAGCCCTGCATCTAGAAGAAGGGCATGTTTCCCTTAAAGAAGGCACCCCAGAAATCCTGTTGTTTTATCATCTGGCAGGACTGAAAATCAGAAATTGAGCCCAAGCTCCATCCGTACCTGGTTTCCCAGGAGAGGCTCAGCTTGTGACACTTCTCTCTCCCATTTTGCTATCCAGGTGCCTGGACCCCCAACTCAACTGGACTTGGGGTCCGGTTGAGCCTCCAGCTAACAGGAAGCACATAACTCCCCTTGCCTTTTGTGTCCCCGTTCCCAATGTCTGCCCCATGCACGTGTGGTCACCACAGGTGCCGGTGAGCTTCGTGTAATGTGTGTGAGTGGCTCTGGGTTGGGTTTTTCTTTCTTTTGTATGAGTTCTCAAGATTTGGGAGCCTTTGTGGCTGGATGGTGGGGGAAAGAGCTGTGGGCAGGCGGGTTTAATTGTCCTCCTCAGAGCAGAGGAGTCCCCGTTCCCAATGTCTGCCCCATGCACGTGTGGTCACCACAGGTGCCGGTGAGCTTCGTGTAATGTGTGTGAGTGGCTCTGGGTTGGGTTTTTCTTTCTTTTGTATGAGTTCTCAAGATTTGGGAGCCTTTGTGGCTGGATGGTGGGGGAAAGAGCTGTGGGCAGGCGGGTTTAATTGTCCTCCTCAGAGCAGAGGATTGCTGGAAGCCGGTGGCTGCTGGCTCTGATAACCGCTACAAAATTCAACAAACTGCTTTGAAAGAGGAAAAAAAAGTCTTTGCTGGTTCATACACCACCGAGCTGGGGGAGGAGTGATGCAGTTCCCAGGCTAATGTAATACTGGAAATTCATCCTGTGGACCTGCAGCTAGGATGTTTCCCACGTGGTGGTTTTCTGGCTAAACCAGCACTTTTTGGGGCTGTTGGCAGTGCTGAGCACTTGCATTTTTTCACATTTTCGCTGCATAGCAGGCCACATCTTCCCAATTTTATGCAACCTCCTTACCCTTTTGGAGAAGAAAGCATTCGGATCTGGGCTGCACAAACCCCAGTGTTGGAGCTCCTGGCGTGATTGCAGGGACAGCCCCTGGAACAGGGTCTCTCTGTGATGTTAATTAGTATCTATTGACCCACTCCGCTGTTCAGGTGCAGTGGGGCGCACACAGGCTCTCAAATACGCTTACATAAGGAGCAGCCCAACTGATGTCTGGCCCCTGCCAATAAACTAATTGCTTTTGCCAGGACCGCATCTCTGCTGGAATTGGAGCTAGAAATCAATTTCTGGCTTCCAGCGAAGATCATGTGTTCCTGATATCCAGCTCAACGTAGCATCTGTAATCATCACCTTTTCTGTGCAAAATTTGTCCAAGTTTGGATACAAAATCCTTTACTGGCTCTCTGTTCATAGAGTTATATAGTTATATCTCATCTTTGTTTCAAGTGAGTTACTGGGGTGGATAATTCCCTGCGCCTTTGGGCAAGCGCTGCAGCTGAGCAGCAGGGAGGCTGGTACCACCGGGCAGAAGAGTTTTCTTTTTCAGTCTTGCTGTCGTGCTCCCTGTTAACATACCTGTCAGGGGAAAAAAAAAAAAAAGTGAGGTTAGTATTGATATTTGCTCTGATGAAGATGAGAAACAGGTTTCTTTTAATACCCAAGGCCTGGGGAGTTCTCCTTAGGAACACAGGGAGCATTTGCCTGAGCGAGAGACCAGCTTTGGATTGTTTGGGTACATGGTATGTTTAGCATTTTTCTTAAAATCCTTTCAAACCCTCTTTTCTCGCTAACCGTAAATGAGAGGAGCCCCGTGTCCTATTTAATCTGTTTGCAACAAGCAGAGCACAGCTTCCCGAATCACTGTGAGAGGGGTTAGCAAAGGTGGGAGGCCAGTGCCCGGCATGGCTGTACTGGTGGAGGGAAGCCAAGCGCTCTTGATTTTTCTTTATAACGCTGTTGGCTGGGTGAGGTGGGGTGGAAATTGGTGGAGCAGGATGAGGCACAGCAGAAAGAGCAGCAGGGCAGCAGAGGCCGGCGGTGGCGCGGGACCCACGGTGCTGGGGTCGGTTCCCCTGGGTGGTGGGCGGGCACAGCATCTCCCGGGGATGCTCAGCCCCCTCCCGAGCCCCATGGCCTGACTTCCCCGGGGAGTTTTTGTTTGATTCGCACTCCCTGCATAAAGCAAACACCTCCTTTACACCCA
>NW_010104703.1:0-1936 GCF_000699245.1 Pterocles gutturalis | reverse complement strand
CAGCAGGACAGAGACAAACCACCATCAGCCCATTTGCAGATACGCCTTCCCTCAACAACACAATAATACAGAAACTCATCTTCCAAAGCTATTTGAACAGATTACAAATCAACATAACTTACAGCTGAGCACTTCCTGTGTCAAAAGACTTTTTTTTTATTCACCATCTTTGTAAGATTCACTAAGTCAAACAGCATCGGGGAAAAAGTGCAGCCCATTCCGAAAGGAACAAGGCCACACATTATTTCTCTCTTCTGACAAACCAAAAACATGTAAGTTTGAATCCCTCCTGATATCCTCTTTAAGTTGAGGAACGCTTTAGTATGAGGAGAGGATGCTTACCTTCATAGCTTCTTCATATGCAGATGGAGTAGCCAGAGACTACTGCTTTAAACCTGGCATGGGAGAAAACTGGTTCAACTGCCTTGACTTGTTATAGCAATTTACGCGCAAATTCTGCTGACACGTTATTATTAGCACTAAATACTACACGTGATCCTAGAAAAGTTATTTTGCAAACCATACCTCCTTAGATCTTTCTGTTCCTCCCACTGTTTCTGCTTCAATAGCTTTTTCCTTTGCCTCTTGGACATGGGCTCAGGGCATTCCTCCTTGTCTGAGCTTGTCTCCTGTCTCTCTACTGGATTGTCACTTGACTTCACCCTTCCTTCTACATCAGGAACTTCAGGGGACGTGGTATTTTCTGTTGGTACCTCTGGACTTTCTGCTGGTGTTTCTGATGACATTAGCTTTGGGCTGGTTTTACTGACTTTCTCAACATGTGATAAATACTTAATCAAAAGCAAGCTTTTCCCTCACCAATTCTGTAAGAAACAATAGTATGAGTGCTATTAACAAGGAGTTCAATTAGAACAAATATTACTCTATATTTACCACCAACCTGAACAAAGAAAAAATAATAAATAAGAGATGGCCTTTTTTTGTTTAAAGCTAGGTTAATGCCTCTGCAAACAATAACCTATAAATACCAGAGAAATTATAACCTGTATTCAGATCATGTCTAAAATTCTGTTTGCTACACCTGCAACTATTCAACAGTTTCCAATTAAAAACTTTGTGAAAATACAAATGCATAAAAGTAGGGAATCACAATGGATAAACTGTAAAAGAAAAAAATATTAGCAGTACTATTATGGGTACACAAATTATTCTCAAATAAATAAAAAATTAAAGAGGTATCTTGCGATATAACCTTGGCAGCATGTTAGAGAAATATAATTTTAAAGAAACTAAAGCCATTGGGTGGGGGGGGGGAAATGTGAACAAGCTGTATCCCTTCAAAATTAATTTTGATGTCTTCTGAGAACCCAAGGTACTGGCCAACCACTGACGCTGGCCACCCCCATGGAACAGAACACAGGAAATAAGGGGATGACCAGACTAAACTGTTACTCAGCAAAACGTTCTGCATTCAAACCCATTACAATCATACCCTCTCCTTTTCAATGGCAAGTATTATTTTTCCACACTAGGAGCTCCCCTGTGCTCAAGAGTTGTCCAAAGATAACTCCCTTCACCAGAGAACACTGCGCCTACAGAGCCAACCTGGGGGAAAAACCAGTCACCTGGCTTTTTCAGTAACAGAAGAACTGGAAAAACCCCCCGAACCCTAGAAACCCAACAGTGTTTTAGCTCACACAGCCCGAGCGCCCTGTGCGGGGGTGCTCAGACACCAGGCCCAGGGAGGTGAGGTGTTGGTGTGTGCCAAACGGCCGGGCCGGGCCTGGCCTGGCACTGGTGCACCTGCAGCCCCCAACCCCCCCGCAGGCACCCAGCTCCATACGCCCATCTGTGCGTGTATATATAGACACACATCTATACAGACACACGTCTCGATGCATACACACGTTCTATATATAGAAACACCCGCGTTATTTCTGCTCACGCACCCCATCACTCAACAGGCCTGGACACC
>NW_010104702.1:10398-32414 GCF_000699245.1 Pterocles gutturalis | reverse complement strand
GGGCGGGAAGGGGGAGCTGCTTGTCCCAGTTAATCCACCCTGATACACATTTAAAGGGGCTCTGTTTTCCTTTCAACTTCAGTTCCCAGAATAGTGAAACAAGGAAGAAAAACAAGTGGAAGAGACTTGGAGGTAAGCAAGGCAAATAAAATGCAGTAATGGCAGAGTGTCCTAAAGTGAACAAGGAGAGGAAACTGTAAAACATGTTTTTACTCAAAACAGATGGTTAGTTTTCCACCTTGAACAGCAATTACCTGCTTCTTCCAAAACAAGTTTAGTAGCATTCATGTTAGGGGTGGTATCACCATCCATTTTCTCCACACTTACCTGTGTTAGCATACACAACACTGGGCAGCAATTAATATTTCAAACCTGAACCCAGCTGAGTGCTTAAACACAGCCTTAAATTGAGGCACATCATTAGTCCCACTAAAGTCAACAAGCAATTTGATTAAAATTTAACAGGTACTTGAATACTTTGCTAGACTGAGATCTCCCAGACACTTTTATTTGCTAATTCCCCAAAGTGCTGAACAAATGATGCACCCTATCCTCCTCCCAGGCAAAGTCTGCCTGCCGAGCTGCACACTGGGTGACTCCACGCACCCACATCCATACGCATCCATATGCATCCATACACACCCATGCACATCATTGCCACAGCACGTCCTCACCAGAGGCTGCCCGCGGGGGGTTACTGCTCTCTCACCCCTGCTCATGAGAGAGGCCTTCTGCCTGTCCCAGCTCAAGTGAGCCAGGGTTACCCTGAAGAGTTTGAATACAGACTGGGCCTTGCTAAGCCAGCTCGCTTTGACTGATGGAGGTCAAGGAGCCTGTGCTGAGCCAACAGATTTAGGAGGATGGTAACTTCGGTCTTGGCAATGATGCTGGAGATGGCAGCCTCTCCATCTCACATGCCTGAGTCCCAGGGAGGGGCATGTTAGTTGCCAGGAAAACATGTTGGCAAAACTGCAATGCTTTTCTAAAGCAATAGGCAAGGGAATGAAACACAGAAATTTTTCTTTTTCTTGGGTAGAGAAAAATATTTATATTCACTATGTGTCACAAATCATTAGTAACTCCTAAAACACAAAGTGTAGATGTGGGCACAACTTCTGCAGGTGTAAGCACAGGGCAGTCTCTGTTGTCCAAAGGCTCCCCTTTGGAGTTGAGCCATGAGGTAGAGTCATTATTTCTGTTCCTCCGAGATAGCTAATGCTCACCTATACTTGAATAAAGGAAGATTTCCCAACCATGAGAAAATTACTGTAGGTATGGACTGAACCCGTAAGTTCCATTAATTCACAAGGCTGCCTGTATAAAATGAAGAACGTTGTACCGTCCCCTTAAGCTATGGGTGTCCCAGGCTTCAAAGCATGTACAGGAAACACACCTACAAAAATACATGGGTTTCTGAAGCCTCAGGTTAGAAATGGCTTATTGACTTGGTATATCATCCTCAGTACAGTAATTCTGTACCATGCTATGCAATTAAAAATGTCAAGCTGACAGGGGAAATTGAAACTCTCCTTCTCAAAGAAATACCCACAATGTGACTCAGAATTGGCTTTGGGCATAGGTAGTAAAGCAGGGAAGAAGATTGCTTGGGAACGCAAATCTGCCATAGGTTAGCAGTGTATAAAATACAGCCTTGAAAAATTCTTAAACATGACCTGAATTGTAGATGCTTCAGTTAGGGTGAAAAATTCCAGTCTTGTGGGAGATGCCTTAATTACTTGTCTCCAGTGGCTGCACATGGAGCTGGGGCCTGGCAGCCTGGACAAATCTCTCATTCCTCCACTGAACTCAGGCACCATGAGCTGCACTGCCTATGCACATCTTGTGAGTGTGAAAAAAAAAGGCTGTTGTGGGTGTGAGGATGTGGCAAGCCTTTTTCTGTAACTTTTTTTCAAATAAGCAATCAAACAGAAAAAAAACTTCCATGCATTATAGTTTACTCTGAAACTGTCAAGAAAATCTGGATTGGTTCTGTCTTTGGCTGTTAAACTTGATTAATATGGCCAAGCAGAAGCAAATACAGCAGTAAAGTGTTTTAAAAGTACTGTTCTCCTTCTCTCTGTTATTTTCCAAATGACTTTCTTCCTTTCTGACTGTATTACTCCTTAGATTGTATTTCAAAGACCACTAATCAGGCTAAGTGCCTGCAGCTTGCCCAGAGAGATGCAGTTGAGGAAGCAGGCAGCGCACAGCCCCATTTAGCAGTGAGGTGAGGCGGGGCATCCCAGGTGTGAGCGTGCCCAGGACTCTGCGATGAAAAAATACATGCATTTCTTCAAATGCTGATTGCCGTGCACTTGCACAAGGCTTTCTGGCAGGCAAGAAAGGCGATCCTGGAACCACTATTCATTTTTCTCAGCTGTTACTTCTCAGAACAGACACTATGAGGATTAGAGATGGGATTGAAGAAAGCGCAGTAGGAGTACAAACTGGCACTTGCCCATCAACACCCTGATCTCTAACCTCACTGTAGCTGACTGCTGCTGTACCGTCATTCATTCGGTGCCTTCGGTTCCCCATACCAGCAGGTGCCAGTCCAAGATCAAAAGAAATCACAGCAAGTATAGCTTTTCTGCACTTACTATAAACATGGAGAGGTATCAGGGCTGTAAAGAGATGTGAATAAAGTCAGCTTCTTTGGCTTTCTTCCTGCAAGTTATATAATGATCCAAGGCATTTTAGAGAAACACATGCAGAACGAAGGATGACCTTCAGCCAGACACCACTCAGTCCTTTGCTTGCAGAAACAAATGTGTGGAGGGGTTGCTTGATGTTAGTTGTTTGCTTATCCAGACACTGTCAAGGCCTGTTTGGACTGCCCTGTCCTATTGAAGTAGCCGTGTGCTCTGCAGGGCAAAATAATATTAATCTTCAGCACTTCTAGAGTCCTTAACATTTTATCAGGGATTCACAAGTATGAACTGAACTGCGATCATAACACTGATCTGTGAAGTGGTGAGCTGACAGTGAGGTAAGATAGCAAACACTGCCTTCCCCCTTCTGCAGATTGATAACACAGCCTCACTGAGAAACGACAGTGTCAAAACAAGTCTCCATGATCGTAAATCTGGACAGTGGTCTGAATGTAGCGTAACGTAGCTTTTTCTTCCTGGTAAAAGTCCCTTGGGAAGAACAGCAGAAGCACCTCTTTCCGTGGGTAAAATGACCTTGAAAAACAGAAGCCCAGTGGGTGCAGAGGAATATACCTCCCAAAGAGCTCGCAAGAACAAATCAGCCACCAATGAAACAGAACTGAAGGGCAGGGAGGATGATAAGGGTAGAGTTACACTGAAATGTTTGGTCCTACAAAGAGATATGGACACAGTGACTACTGCACGCTGGGGCTGGGGCTCTGCAAAGCTCCTCAGTGATGGCATCTGGCATCTCCCAGCTCCTCCAGGGCATCGCCTGACAGCCCGGTGGCCCGGGTGCCATCACCACAGGGCAGGGGCAGCCCTGAAGGCCATGATGGGGATAGGGAAACTGTACCCATGTATGACAGAAACTGAATCATCTGCTGAGGGTAAATACCCTTCTGGAAGGTGTTACTTGGGGCAAACAACATAAGACAGGTACTTCAGCCCTCTCTCAGTCAATTCACCTTCGTAGAATAAGCAGGGTGCTGGGGTTCACACCAGTAATATTTTTTCATAAGTGCATTGGAAAAATGTGTCAGCATTAAGCTACATAGTTAAATCTGTAAAGTTGAAAACTGGCAGGTGTCTCAGGTAGGATACTTCTGTTTTCATGACCTAATCCATAGCAGTAATGCCCATGAATAACTTGTCAGAAGATGTAAAAGAGAGACAACTAGCTTAAATTCTGTGGCTTATTACTGATTACAGTAGATAATTTGATCACTGTCTTAAAATTGAATATTAAAGGCTTCTTCTTTCCTTAGTTTTAAGGGTATACAATTTTTCAACCTTTGCTGTAAGACCATTTGACTAGGGCATCTCCAGTAGCTTTGAGGAAAGCACTTTGGATGCAGAACAAGGTGGATGTTAACATTACCAGAGTGCAGTTTTAGAATTGTTCTCCCATATCTATAATATTGAACTCTGCTGCAAGAACAGCATAGCTTTTTGTTGCTAAGCATAAGAAAAGGCAAGCTGTTCTAAAAGAGGCTGCCTATCCATCACACAATCCAGAAGGAGAACATGTGCATTTTGCTAGGATCAAGGTTTAATTTAATCTGCCTCCACTAAGAATGTCTAACTAAGCCATTTTTAACTTGTTTGTTTGCACTGCAAATGGAATATTCTTGTGTCAACTAAATTAAGCCCTCTATAAGTAAATGCAGGATTCATCAAGTAGTCATCAGGGTCTGGCAGACATTAAGTCCCGTGCCAGGCTCCTCATGAAATTAATCCCTGGTTCCTCAGGAGTTTCCAGACAGGAGTTTGCTTCTGTTTTCTCTCATAGCAGGGCTGGGCTGATAGGAAGTGAACAAGCAAACAGCTCTTTATCTAAATCACTGAGCTGCTGCACTGGCATGCAAGGGAATAGTCTGCTCAAATCAAGCAAGAAGGCAAATTAAATTGGTAGATTTTCCTGTTTGGAAAAAAGCTGTTACCATACCTCTTTCTCTAAGTCAGAAGGCTGTACTCTAAATGAGACAAGACCATCTCGTCAGTGGGTCTGCCTTTCCAGTTGAGATATCGATATGTTGCTGCTGTGAAACCATGGGAAACCAGGTCTTTTTTTAGCTAATTTTTCTCTTTGCTAGTTAAGACACTCTCACGTAAGGCCACTTCACTTGACTCGCTGGAGCATGCAATATCTCTCTAGTGAGTTTTTTGAAGGAAGTAGCATTACCTGATAACATGAGCCATATCTTAACATTTAATTCCAAGCTTAAAAACCTGATCCTTGAGTTAAGTGATTATGTGGAAATCTCAGCTCATTAAAATAATAAATATTAGCTTTGCCAGCCCCCACTGCTGTGGAAGAAGGCTTGAAAATGACTATCCAAAACCTCACAAGCCATGAAATCAAAATAATTCAGACTAGTTTGTGCTTTTTCAAAAAATATAAAGCACAAGACCCAAATTTCCATACTAAAAATGCATGCACTATTTTTATTTATATTTTCTTTAATTTTTAAAGAAACATCTTGAAATGTACTGATGCCTGTGCCTTAAAACACTGTTTTCTTTTAATTGCAAGCTTGTAAGAGTGTCAGATGTTTTCTTACACTGGTATTGCTACTGTTTATAAAGGGGTGAGGTATTACACTTTGGAAAAAAAAATATCCACCAAAATGTTTAATGTTTTGTTTTCTTTTCATTCTTACACTTCAAAAATCACTTTCATTTCTGGATTTATTTAGACTTTGTTCTCAAAACCTTCATGGACACTTTAATCTCTTCCCAAATCCCTTTTTTGTCCTGCAAATGCCTTTCGCAATTTAAGACTATTTCCCTATTTGAAAAACAATTATTCTTGCCCTGCATGGATACCTTGTTTTGGTGAACACAGGAATGTCTTTCTAGCTCAGTGTGTTTTTACACAGACGCTTGGATGAGAGGAGAGTGATCCTAATAAAAGGGACACATCCGGGCTGAGCACAGCTTTTTTGGCAGCTGTTCTCTCCTGAGCCCTTTTGCCAGTTTACCTGGTTGAGATTCTGCCTTCAGTTTCAAATCTTTTATCTACGTAGAGAAGTACAAGTGCAGAAATTACCTACCTCTTCCCAGAATTTATTGCAAACAATTTCCTCTGTCCTACATTTTTCTCCGGTCCTCACCTTACTTGACTCTGCAAATTTTAACATGTTTTCCCTTTGTTTCCTACAGCCCTCTCCTGCAGCACTTTTCACACATTTAACATCACCCAGCAGTAGCTGTCAGCGTAGTTCTACAGGCCCATTATGAGGCTTAATTTACTGTGGCCAAACTGGCTTCTCTGTGACTCACATTATAGCCTGAGGAGCTCTCATTTGCTGGTACGCGGGATACTTGGAAAAGGAGGCAGAAACCTTTCACTCAGTGTTAAACTGCTGGTTAGTAGCTTAGCAGGTTATTTGTGTTTAACAAGTCTGAGATATGTATTGACAGCTGTCTTCTGCAACTGGTACCTTGAGAAAAAATGCCCCTCAGGGCTGCTTTAAGCACTACCTATATTAGAAGAACTCTAAAGGTAAGAGCAGTTCTTAAATTAGTTCTACATATGCATCCTACCAAGGAGTGTTTTTTCTTACAGCTGTGCCACCTCCAACAGAAGGTGACAACAGAAGATCATCAGGGATCAAAAGCCATATCACAAGGCTCAAAACAAAAGTAATGAAAAATGTCATATGGTCATCTGGGGAGGACCTTTCACACTCTCCTAACATCCTGTAAAATTTGAACATAAATAACATGAAGTCAACATCATTGACCGTCTGAGGCAGAAAGCCAAGCTGGTGATGCTAATCTTTTCTAAGGCTTTCCTGTTCTTTTCACCCCTTTCCCTTTGGTCTTAGATGAAGACATTTATTCTAGGCAGGTCTCAATTACCTTTAATGGGTGTCTTAGGTGATGCTACTGGCAACCTTGTAAAAAATACTTAGAGAACTTAAGAGAAGTCAGCTTTAATAATGAACCAGAGTATAGCTGCAGATCAGTGAAATATCTGCGCTGAAAACCTGATGTGGTTTGTAGTGGAAATTCAAGCAGAAATCCTGTTCTCTCCTGCTCAGTTGTGCATATGCTGTCCCTGCAGCAGGCTGATATACCTACTGAGCTCTTTGAAAGCAAAACATGGGACTTCTTCCTGGATTTGCAATCCCTGAAAAAGGTAGACTGTCTCTAGGTAGATTTGTCCTGGTAATTATCAGGACCTGTTTGAAATAACATGAAAAAAAGGCCTCTTCCCCAGAATTTCTTCCTCTTAAGATCTTCAAGCAGCCTCTCACGGCATCCCTTTGGTCCCACCTCCTGCCTCTCTCCTCCAGTGATTCTTTTCAAGAGCATCTCTTGTGCCACGCTCACTTCTTCAACTCAGAAGTGTCACCTGGGCAGAACGTGAGGATTCCCTGCATTTGTCCGTGACTTCTAGCTTGCCCAGCATCCAGAAACCATGGAGATGCTCATCGAGGAGGAAGGTTGCTCTTCAGCACACATTCAAAAGTCTGTTCTTTGGGAGTGTGGGGGTGTTGATTTTAGTGCATGGGTTTCATAGATCTGTGTTTCTGCTGTATGCTTGACATGCTCAGGATGTCTCACTCACTATGCAGAATCAATTCATGCGCAGTAGGTTTGATACTTCCCAGAGGTATTAACCCCTTTAGGTACATACTGCACTGAAGCCGGAAAAAATATTTCTGTCAAGAAAATCCATCTATCACAGCAGGCCCTGAAATGACCTTCCCAGGAGTCAGAGTCTAAAAAGGAATTAAATTTTCACTACTTGTCTAAGAGGCTGTGTGAAGCCAGAAGCCCAAACCCTGAACAGAACTCGAATTCAATCCCAAATGAGTCATCACTCTCCTTCTTCCAATGTTCCGTTGTTTATAGCAAGTAACTGGTGGAACACTAAGTATGGCCTCTTCCCTGTCATACACCCAGCTCTGCCATACAGTAATCATGTTGTTAAGCTGGAAGGAAAGCAGAGGGGGTTATTTTAGTTTCTTTTTCCATATTAGTCCTCTGGGCTATAAAACAGTATTTCTTGCCTGTATTAGCAGAAATGGCACAGTTCACAAAAGTCAGCAACCACATTTTTGCCAGCAGGTTGCAAAGCATCCAAAACCATTTCAACTACTGGACCTATTTCAAATGTTTACACTCAAACCCTGTCATTTTTATAGATTTTAGGGGCAATGAAAATATCTGACAGGTTCAGGGCTGAATACTGACTTGGCCACATCCCAGTTTATTCATATTGTGCCCTCACAAAGGGTGCCAAGGACTGGAATATCAAGAGTTGTCTAGTTTTATTCCCTTCAACTCTCAACAGTCCTGTCAAACCCCATAAACTGAAAGGCTCACATATCATCGTTTTGCAGAGACAAGGCTAAAGCTTCCCTGACACTGTGGCACCCCTCCTGCTCTGTGGTCCAATGTGCTCGGTGGAGGTGGCCAGCCTGGCAAGGATGCCAGCGGGAGAGGAGCATCACAGGGAGGCGCTGGCGCCAGGTGGGTACCACATTCAAGCTATCTCTGCCAGAAGGCATGTTCCCAACCTGGCCCCACAGTCCTTCCCCAGCACCCCATGCCTTCTCACAGGTCAGAGGCAAAGTCACCCATGAGAGCTGCCTCCACACAGAGAGATTCACCAGGCCACGTCACCAATAGTTAACGCAGCAGGCAATGCTAGCACCCCACTGGGTTGTGAGCAGGAGCCCTCCAGCAACCTCAACACATTTTCTCCATCCTGTCTGCTGAACGTGGGCAACTGGGCAAAGAAAAGAGGGGCTTTACACAAATACTGCCTCACCAAGCTTCAAGAGGTGGGCTGCAACATCATCTTCAGCTGATAAAACAAACCTGGTTAACCACAGTGAGGTCTCTGTAAAAACAAAAAGCAGACAAACACCCTGGATTCTGGAGAGACGATTAAATTGCATGCCCTGTAAGCTCTTATTATTATAATCACTTCTGATATGCACTGTGAAACATTCACCTGGCTTTCATCCCTACCTCTGTCTGCTGTTTGTAGTTGAAGAACAAGTGACGTTTATTCTGGGCTAAAAGACAGCTTTGTTCCAGACCAGATGTCTCATCCACTGTGCATGTGTCAGCCCTGCAGGTGCTATCGCAGACTGAAGAAACAGCAAGTTTTGGAGCAATTTTCAAATAACAATGCAATGTCAAGATATTACTTAGACAAAATAATTTTTTTTTTCCCCAGACAGTGAGTTATATTGTGCTTTCTTTTCCATCACTATAACTGAGAATAATTCCACTGACTTCAGTGGGAGGTTTCACATCTATGCTACTAAGAGTGAAATTTTAAACCAGCACATGGATACGCTGCATATTTGAGGGACTTGGCTGGTTTAACACTTTAATTCCTCGGGGATTGACTTTAGAATTTTCTGTCTCTGCTGCAGTGAAAGCAAATCCAAGCTTTCAATGAGTAATTTATGAACCTCAGCTTTTGGGGGACAAATTTTACTCAAGCGTTTCACATGAACATTATATCACCTAGATGTAAACAGCAGAAAGTGTCCTTCCAGCTGTTACTTCACATAACATACAAACTGACTTCTCCCTTTCATCTGTCACAAAAGAACTGTAACACCTTCCTCCTTGCTTTTTTAAAACCTATTTTGGATCACTGCCACTGCAAATTCAGGTCCTCTGCAAATCTAAATTGCAAGTGATCCATCTGTATTTCTTTACAAGTGGGTTAAATTTAGATTTTAAGATATGAAGGGTAGATTGCCCCAGTGGCTCATAATCAGATACTTGTAGATAAAATTTTGTTTCATTTTAAGCTGCATGACTGTCATAAATGGGTAAATTATTATGGTCCAGTAAGTGCCTAAAGAAGAACCTACACAGAACCAGAGAGCCATACTCCAAAACACACTCCAAAACTTTTCGTGAGGCATTAAGTAATACTTTCACACATACAAAGTGCTGCACCTGTCTTGGAAGGACACCATCGCTCCTCATCTACCTCACAGCCAGCTCCAGATGGGTGCTGCCTGCCCTCCCTGGGTGGCCAAACCCACCAGCCAAGCTTTGCCTTGGCACATGGGAGCTCTGTGCAGTGCACCACTACCACGGCTGACACGGCTGGTACGTGGGACATCTTGGGCTAATTTCTGCCACAGGTCCAGAGACAGCTACATCAGCTCTACACAAGCCAACACTGGAGCTAGACCCATTAATCAGAGAGGAGAAAGGTACATACTGGTTGCCACACTGCACTGCAGAAACCTTTGGTTATGGATCCAAGGCACAGTGTAAAACACAGCACGCTTTTATAGCTGAGTTGCTGGCCCTGAGCTAGGTGGAAATTAGATGTGTCTTTAAGTAGTTTCATCTTCAGAAGAACCGTAAGAGAACAAAAAAGTCAAGAAGAAATCCCCAAACCCTGCCACCCACTCCCAAAACTTTAAAAGGTCAGAAATTATTATTATCCTCTCTAAAGGGTCTCTTTACACAGAAGAGCAAACTTTTAATAATGGGTAATAAATCCCAGTCACAAACAGCTTTTATGGCTTTTGCTTTGTTTTGTAATCTGTTTCAACAATACGTAAGTGGAAGAAGCAGATAATTTTTTTTTAAGAAACTGCAAATGAAAGTCATTTGTCTTCTTTCTTTAGGCCCTAAAGAAACCAATCTGCCTCTCATTTTGCTTCTGTGTCTGCTTATGGATTGTTGGGGTTTTTTTGAGCTCTCTTCACTTTATCTTTGCTTACCAGTTTCAGGGAGCACATGATGTTTGACATGTTAAGCCAAGGGAAACTCACTGTGTGCTGTCCAGAACACAAAGTCACAAGCCAAAACTGTGTCCACAGCCCAAGCTTAGGAAGAGTTTATTTTCTCTTTCGTACAAAATGTTTAAAGAGTATTTTACTTCACACACTACAATTAGCAGAAGTGTTAACGTGTGAGTACAAACATACAATTTACAAGTAGTTCACTTTTCTGAATTATGCGTGTGGAGCTGGGGTGTGCTGACAGCATGGAGCAGATCCTGCTTCCTCTGTTTTCTTCCATGGAAATGAGGATGTGCTCAGCCAAGCATTTATGTCCGTAACTTTAAGTTTTGATCTAAACCACACGAAAGAGAGACTGTATTGCGCAGTGAAGGGTAGACATAATAGTGTTACCCTTAAGCTATATTACAGGGGATGACAGTAATACAACTATTGGAGGAATTAAGGATTAAAATATGCCACATTCAAAGTCCATAGATGGCCTGCATTTTGCTTCCTAGCCCATATCACATTTTTACAGGTATCCTCTTTTCTGCTAAAAAGATAAACTTCAGTGTAGATTAATTTTAATCCAGACCGTCACCTTCATTTTGCTATGTAGTTACCATATGAGAGTAATGTATGTGCTGAAGCCTTTGCTGAATTAATGCACCTGCACAAGTAACTTGCTGTGCACCCACTGGATTATCTAATTGCAATCCTGTCTATTTTTGCTCTACATTGAAGTTTTTGTTTGAAAATCCTGTCCTTTAAATCATTGGAAAATTTGCTGCAGAGAGCCACAATTTCAGAAATTCTTGACTACTATCTAGAGAAACACAGCAAAAGATTTGAGTTACCCTTAACTACTGTAAAGGAAACTTTTTATTATCCACTGTGGATTAACATATTATATAGTTCAAGAAATAAATACATACAGTTCCAGGGCTTCTAGTCATTCTTCATAGTGCAAATAGGCTGCACAGTCTGTTAATCAAGCTATGTCTTATTTCCAGGATTACTTTTACTGTGCTACTTACTCAAAAATTGATGAAATATTACTTATAAAGGATAATAGCCTTATAGTTTGGAGACAGAATGTTTTCTTGCCATTTTCTTCACACTTTAAGGTACTTTATTTTCCCTGTTCTTACAGCTAAAAATGCCAAGACACAGGATGGATGGATAAGAATTCAACTTGACGCAGAAATGTGAGGAGTGTTTCATAGAAAATACAACACCCTATCAGTAAACCAGGATACTCACCTCTTCCAGAAAAGCTCATTTATTCATTAATAAACTCATTTATCATTTAATTAATAAACCTAAAAACAGCATTGTCCATCCTAAATCAGCACACATTAAGATGAACACTATGTACAATTACTCCAAATTCAAGCTGTAGGTCTGCAGGTCACATTTATCCTTTATACCTTAATATACATCTATAACCAGAAGGAGGTCAAGGGGATCTGTGCAGATTAGAACTTGCTAGAGCACAGCCTCAGGTATTATACTACTTGTACAACAGTTATATGACTTGCCACATGTAATTAACTATAGGGTTAATTAGACCTGTAGTCATATATCCTTCATAAACTCACAAAGCTGTCTGTGGCCATGACACCCAGCAGGCGGTTCTCTTTCTGAACCTGGTATGATCCTGGTCTTCAGGGACCGGTAACTAACCTGACAAGCCTCCCAGATGCAAGGCGAAATCCTAGCTGTACTGCAGCAAATGCCAACACTGATATCAGGATGGCCAGGATTTTATTTGGAAAATTTGATTTACATTCTTAAAAGAGAACATATTGAATTTTCTTTTTAAAAAAAATTATTTGCAGCACAAAGTTATGTAACACAATAATACCCCATCCACAGTAACCTTCCCATGGTTACTTCTTCCAGTAAATATTTTTGAGACAAAGGCAAAAGTGAAAAACAATCCCTTGTTTGTCATGACTGTGCAACTGGAACAAGAATCAACAGAACACAGGGAAATCAGGGTAGGGAACTTTTGGAAGAAAACTGGACAAATATTCAGGTACCTGACTGTTCAGATAGAGTCTGTGCCACTGAAAGCCAGTCTAGTTTTCTTAGTAAATCAGTCAGACAGACAGAAGATATTGTCTCTCCCTATGAACCTTGACATGCTCCTACCCTTTGAGCATCATGGATACTACTAAAGACTGATAATTCAAATGCATTGACCCATTACTCAAAGGTTGACTTAGGGAAGAGAAGAGAAGTAAAATCAAAGAAAGAAAACACAAAACTTGTCACATAATACCTATAGGCTTCATCAAGTGTATTTTGGAGGAGTCCATTCACTGAGTGATTAAATTGTTCGGGACATTTGTGTTAAAAGTAAACTACAGATTGCCAAACTCTCTTGAATTTCCAGTAAATACACAGCATGATGTTTGTAGACAGGCACTTTGAGTTACAGACTACAGACTATATGTTTTTAACTGTTATATGCCAGCTCCCCAAAAAAAGCTATCATCACTTTATCAGAAAAGATTTTTTCTTACTACATGACACATACCTAATTATGTCTCTTGTTTAATGTTGGTGGTGTGTAAAGGGACCTATAAATAAAATTAATATGAAATATGATATTTTCCTCATGATTTTATGCATTTGGTATATTTATTTTTGATATCTTTATCAGTTGAATGAACAATTAAAATATAAAATGCCAATAATTTGTAAACTGCATCAATCAAAGTTATCCTTATTGTCTTAGGAACAAATGAAAGGTAAGAACGAGCATCATCCATTAGTTCGTGCCAAGTAATGCAAGAGTCCAATTCCTCTCCTTGTCAGCTTTGGAAGGAGAAACAGATACCACCAAATGGAAATGGCGGTTCTTTTTTCTCTTCCATTAGAGGTGCAACTTCTTATGACTTTGTCTGTCTAAGGTTCACTGACTGCTGAAAAGCATTTATCTTTTCAGGTAAGCTCAGTAAAGGGCACATGTTTCTTTTCACTCAGTCTCTAGGTAACCGTGAAAAAAGCTCTGTACTTGACACTGGACATGAGTTGTTCCAACTGCAAGGGAAGACATTTTGTGTCATCTAAAACCCGTGGTATCTCATATTATGAGGACAAAGGTGATTTCAGATCTGGAGGCCAAAAGCATGGAATGATTTTCTGTAACAAGCCTCTACAGAAATTAACTTGAGGCCCACTACTGAAGAAGGCTGAACATCAGTGCGTTACTGCAATTAGGATCGGACTTCCATGCCTCCACAAGCAAACCTGCTTAACTCCCAGGGTTCAGATCCAGCATCGATGAAATAGTCGAGAAGCAGAAGAAAACATTCTGGTAATGCCTAAAGCAAACAAAAGGTCATGGTTTGCTCTAGGAAGCAGAAAACAATGTTTTTCTCAAGGGAGAAACTTTACATAGGCAAGTATGCAATCATACGTAGTCTTTACCGTACCTCTTTCTAAAGGAACTAGGCATTAGATGTATTTTCCAAGTTGACAGAAAGTGGCCTTTTTTCAAGTTCAGTACATAAATGAAAAATTGCCTTTAGTGTTTTTGGCGACCTAGGAAAATTAAACATTGGTGGTTTCATTCCTTCTCACTACTCCCTCACTTTCATCCAAAGTCACTGTATTTTAACAAATACAAGCATTAGTGGGACTTAATTTAGCTGGGAGAGAAAGCAGGTAATGGAGCACACTGATGGATGCATTTACTGGATTCATATAACTTGAAACCACATGTATCAGGCTTGTATCTGTGAAGTATCACCAATCCCATGAGTATTTTTTAAATATGTAGACCACCAAGGGGAACATGTCAGCACCACAGGTGGGAGGGCTTCCACTTTGCGTGGCTAGACACCCGCATCCCCTGTGCCCAAGTCTGCTGCTCTCTTCTGCACTCCGTGTCTTCTGGACCAGGTATTGGCAAATCAGGGACAAAAGTGAACTGAGGTTTCTTCACAGATCACAAAAGCATTTTGGGGGGATATTTAACATTTATCAGAATCCATCTCACACTGTTTAAGTAATTTCTGTGAAGACTGCTTTCATCAGCTATGTTAATAATAATCACATAGAGTTCTGAGATGAAAAAAAGCTATTTTAATTTCTCCTTCATGGAGAAGACACTTCAGAATTTGTTTTATTTTGGTTTGCTTTTGTCTCCTCTGGATTTTTTAACCTTGGCTGATTTGAAAATGTATAAATGGTAAAGGCTTCTAAAATTACATTTTTTGACCAAAAAATAGGTGCATCCACCCTAAACCATTCTCAATTAAATAAAACAATACTAACATTTCATTCCAAAACCTATCATCAGTACAATGCTGGTCAGGCAGCAATTAAACTACAGTCTAAAGTTACCATCAGGGAGAAGAGTGGAGAGATGAAGAGAAAAGGTAAGAGTGTAAGGGAAACTGCTTGCTCTTGAGAAATTAAGTTGTAAAAAATAGGTGCAGGGAAGCTTTAAAAGTATTCCAAATGCTGGAGAACTCTAGTAATGTCAACATTTCTAAGAAAATGGTGTGGCATGGCACCATTTCATTTGGATGTAGCATAAATGGTTAAAAGTGTTTATATGCTTGGAAGGAAAATAAGATGTACTGTACTCTGTACATGCATACAATTTTGCCAACGCTTGAATAGGATTTATTTCACCTGGTCTTAGTCATCTAGTCAGTCATCTACCTTAGCCACCTGAGGTTCCTCTTCTAGTCACTACAGATAAAGGCTTGCTGTAGTGGGAGGTGATAAGCACTCATCCTTCACCTACATTAGACAAGGTGAGATCATTGTTTTCTGGAGGTCCTTATTCTACCTTGCTGACGTTGAGGGATGCTTGCTTTTCCAGCGTGTGTATTTCTCTCAATTGACCGTAACTGGAGCTTAAACAACAATCTGAGATGGGGATGGCTGCACCATGTGAAGTTTCATCTTTCCATGTGTGCCCTGTCCTCTATACCTCACACCAGAGCTGTGTAACTGACCAGCAACAGCTACCTGAGAATAATAGAACGATATTCTTCCTCTAAGGCACAAGCCATCTACTGAAAAAGTGTTACAGCACCATAGGAAAGTTTACTGATATTTCACCAAACGGTTCTTTTTGCTGTAATTTTCAGTGCTGATTCCCAGGTAGCCTTTCTGCTGCAATATCTAGCTATGAAAACATTATAGGAAAAAAGGTTCCTCTAGATTTCTCAACGGTGCCACATCCAGGCTTGCAGCCATTTTAAGGCAGCTATCCTGGTCTTGCTAAAATTGCTCAGTGAGACAGTCCCCCCGTTAGCAGGAGACTGAAAAATTTCAGAGAGATGATCAGTTTACAGTCAAATATTGGATTTGACTTAAGCACGGAAATTTAAAATAATAGGTCTTATAATTATCTTCTGCTTTTGCAGGTACAAAATATTTTATAAATATATCCTTTCCAGAGGGCTCTCACTAGGTCGTATAAAAGTTTCACACCCTGTGTGCTCAACTTTGAGCAGAGAACATCTGTTCTTTTGTTTAGTAGCCATCAAACTTGGCTTTTTATCTTTAAGAGGACAGATTAACTATACCATAAAAAAGAAAAGCAGTATCATCATGATCACAATTTCATTACTTCAATCTGTGCATATATTGTTGCATTTACAGTAAAACTTCTCTGACAAACAATTCATTACTATATAACCTGTCACAAAAATCAAGCCATCTCTGTAAAACAATCTGCGCTATTACAGTTACATTGTGCAGCAGCTGGGAATGAAGGCAATTTAGATTACTTAACAAATGGACAAATTTAATCAGTACAATAGCAGTGGAGCAATCCCTAAAAAAAAAAAAAAATGCAACAACAACAAAGCAGTTGTAACTCTTGCTATAAAGAAGACACATTAAAGACAATCTGCTCAGGAGTTTTGTTTCCTTTTAGTAGAGCCCTTTTATAGTCTGTTCATTGCAAGCAGGTATTGCCAGCTTATAAGGCTCAGCTTTGTGAAGTGCTGCCCATTCCCAGTTTTCAATGAAATTGGGATGGGGCTCATTGAGCAGCGTGGCTTCAAGTTCCCATTAGCTGCAAACAAATACAGGCACTGGGTCTGCTGACAAGAAGAGACAAAATGTATTTCATTCTCCAGTATCCAGGAAGAATGGAAGGATATCTGCTGGGTTGTGCATTCGCAGTCAAGGGGAGAAGCCACAGCAGGACAAATTGCAAACATTTCAGTTCAAAGACAGGACATGGCAACGGGAACATGTGGAAATGTAGTTGAAATCCAGCCGAGCTGATGTATAAAGCAGACGCATCACAAATCATCACCATTCAAATCATACTGACAGAAGTCAGGTGATGAGAGGCAAAGGGAACTGTAAATGTAACCATAATTTACCCTTTTATTAAAAGATCAAACGTAAGAGTCAGTTCCCTAATTTGTAAACAGTGTAAAGTCAAGCTGTAGGCTTTTGTCTTTCAACCTTGTACTTCTGCTGATGTTCTTGATTATCAAAGGGATTCACAAACAGGCTTTAGCTAAGTTTAGACTCCTTGAAAGCAGTTCATTAGCTGTGCTCATCCCTCACTGTGAATTCCCAAAGCATGAAGAGAATCGCTCTGATAAATTTCAAAGATGTTAAAGATAATCCAGCAAGCCTAAGAAGCATTTTTCTTTCCAATGAATAAAACAATGCCTTATCACTTTTGTTGCTATTTAATTTATGGCAAAGCTGCAGACTGACTGTGACTGCCAGGATGGCTCTCAGGAAGAGTACACATTTGCCAGCCATTATTGCTTTACCAGGGATATACTGTACCCGTGGTACACAAAGCATGGTAGGTAGTTCTTTAAAATGGCATAGAATGTCTACAGAGCCTCTGGAAGAAAGAGCATCATCCAGTTCCAGCATAAAACTGTACATAGCCTAAGCATTTATTACAAAAGAAATTTACAAAATACCAGGCTACAAAAGCTCCTGGACAGCTGTCGTTAGAGTACCAAGTCTAAGGTATCCTACAGATGCTCTTGCTTCTCAGACTCAGGAAAAAGGGATCAGATGTTTGGCATCTCCAGCTTTGTCTGTATCAGTGAGTAAAACAGGCAACAGACCATGGGCCCTGAGGCAAAGTGGCAGAGCGCACCATGCATCTGTAGCCTTCCTCCCTACCTACCTCCCTCTCTCACACTGATTTTTTAGGAACAGTCCTTGACAGACACTGTCGTCCAGGCTGTGCCTGGGTATTCCTTGGGGGAGAGGTAGTTGGTGCATGCCAAAACCCATACCAGGGTTCATGCTAGCAGCCAAGCTTGGACAATCGTGTGCCAGTGCTGCAGCCTGTGCCCTAGCCCTGTTTTACTGACTTACTGCCTTAGCCTCAGTTTCTCACTGCCAGCCCAACAACTGCAGATGCTGTTCTCTCCTCTAAACAGAATGAACCCTTTAGCAGATGGAAGACAGAGATCACAGAGTACCATGCCAGTGCTGTGACTAAATTAAACAACTATCAGATCATAAGTCAATGCCAGGGGAAAGCAGGCACATTCTGCACAAGCAGAAGGAGGCATCCTGGGCCTTGGCTGTGACACAGCCACGAAGGAGCAGAGCTGAGTTGTTTGGTTTCAAGTCCTCTCATCAGACAGGGGCAACCACAAATTTCTGGAAGTCATTTCAAAGCACCTTCCTCTTCAGATGTTTATTTTCTGCAGACACTTAGGCAGAGTAGTGTCAGTGAAGGAGTCAATACAGTGGGACTATCTGGGGCTTGTAGCTGTTATAGCAATGCTAACACATAACAACTATTGTACCACTGAATTGTCACAATTTAAAATCAAATCTTTCAGAGGAAAAAAAAAAAAAGAAAAAAAAATACTTTCATTGAAAGTGGAATCCCACCCCTCAAGCAAGGCACAAGCCCTTGTTTGATAAATAAGCAATCTGTTAATTGACAAATCAAACCACGTCTTGGCTGGTATTTCTTGATCACCCAAGATCATGAACCGGAGCAAGCTAGAACAACTCACTAATTAAAGTTTAATTATTTCAGACTGCAATTACTTAAATAAGGGGATCACACTTCTCTCCTCATAGTAGCTTGTCACAGCAATTTGTTCAGAACTGCAAAAAGACCGGCACTGTTCCTCCTTCCACCCCGGGGAGTTCCCACCAGTTAGCAGCATCTGCAGTTCATGCAGCACAACTGCTCCATGGAAGATGACTTGTACCAACAGCCAAAGACAAGCCTGAAGGGAGTAGAGCAGATGGGTCCCATTTGCAGAACCCCGAGCACAGCAGCTGCCCTCTGTTCGTGGGACCTGGTTAGAACACACCTGGCAGGCTATGTGCCACACAGCAAAGATCCAATAAGTTTTATTTTCCTGGCTGCAAATGCAACCACAGTCCCCAGCATGCACCAGCCTGTGTCCATATGATCTTGTCCCATTCGCTGAAAAAGGTATTTAAGAGATATTCATAGTTCTGTAGCAAGCTGACCAAATATCTGAGAATGCTGCGGATCATTCACTGGCTGCTCAACACAAGACTGGGCCCATGGGCAGCAACAATGCCAGCTTTAGGGGCAGAGCTTAAATATTCATCCTGGGCAAGTGTCCCGGTGGCAGAGCTAGCAGCCCGCGGCACAGAGGACAGACAGTCTTCACTTGCCACAGAGCCAAGCTGGCACTGGGCTGCAAGCTCCAAAAGCAGCAGCTCGAGAGAATTGCTTCTGAAAGGCAAAGGAACCCAGCTCCCTCGAGCATATGATCCTTGAGCTGGAAAGCTACATGCTCCAACATTTAAAGGTTGCCAATGACCAGCTCAGCACACACGCAGTGTTGCCTGACCCCTGCCCTCAGCCATATACCCTTGTCACTATTGACCTGCCCAAACCAACTCCCCACACTTCTCCTTCAGGGCTGCAGGGTGGCCACATCAGCTTACCAAATCTAGAGTTTGTCTTCTTGGCTGAAAATTACCCCCTGTATCAGCTGAACCCCCGAGTTTCTGAGTGTCCACCCGCATGCACCAGTACTGCTGTGTCAGCCCCATCATGTGCCAGAGCCATTTCAGAAAAGGTCATTCTGTCCATTTGGCTAGTGAAGTATTGCCATCGTATCTTTTATGGCACAAAACTAGCGTTCAGAGCATGCTCTAATAACCAAGCAGCAATCAATCTTTAGAAAATCCCACTGCTAACATTTCCGTATGCCTAATTTAAGTTGCTGCATCCATATATAGCCAGTAAAATGAAATGGCCTGATTTGCAGAGATGCTCAGCTCCTCCACATAAGAGCCTTTGCAGGACAGATGATTTACAAGGCTGGGCTGTTAAGCTTGTTATCTGCTGGCTCTAAAGTTTAGAAGGCTAATCTTAACTGACAGAAATAGGAGTTTTGCAGAGGGACTGTTTTAGAGGAGAAATATTTTATATGAATTCACACTGAATCCACATACAGAGAGATTTTTACCTGTCCTGGACTATCATCCAGGGTTTGCAGTCCTATAGGCTGTTTCCACCAGAGAGAGAAATTGATAAAGAAGGCAGGTATTTCTTATATGTGGTCCCATTTACTAACAACAGCAACAACAAAAATGCAAGCACTCATGTTCCCTTCACAACACTGATTTAGCAAGGAAGCTAGCAGACCTGCAGTGCTCTTTCCAGTAGCCCATCCGGTAAAACATGGCTCCGTAGGACTGGAGAGGAGGAAATGCTCCTCAGCCTCCATCAAGACTCTGTCTGCTTTGGACCCCATAGGTGGAATCAGTGCAAAAAAGTTTCTTTCTCCTTGGCACTAAGCTCCTTTTTCTGCCTGCCCAAAAGCCCCAAGTCTCTCTTTTTCCTAGTATCATGCAATAAACACCTATTTTTGGTCTTTTATCTTTTCTTGCTGATTGTCCTGCTTCTTTCTCACACAATCAGGTATGCCTCAGCCTGTACTTTTTTTCTGGGGGCTGATGGTTTCCACTACTAGCTCCCCTCAAAGTATAGACACTTGTTATCCAAAAGGAGCAGTGGCTCTTCCGTCCCCGCCTGCGTGCCTGCAGAAATCATAAGAAAGTATCTCGCAGGCTTTGCTGTGCCATGGATGAAGACCTCAAACCAGATTCTTCGTTTGTGTGAGATGTCCTCCCTCCCACGGACTTTCACGGACAAAATTCTAAATGTTCTCTGACAGCTGTGAAACCAATTCAGGACACAAAGTCAGTGCAAAAAATAATTGTGATGAAGCCAGAAATGGAAAAAAAAAATAAAAATCACTTAAAAATCCCAGTTTGGATGCACTCTCTAAATCAGAGGGAAAGGTAGCAAAAATTATAGCCTGAGTGGGGCATTCTTCTAACTGAGTAGGTGCAGAGACTGATGTTCACTTTGTGATAAGGGAAGTTGAGCAAAATAGCAAACTGATGAGTAACTAGATACTAGCATGCTATTCAAAATGTTAATTATTCCAGTGAGTAGACAGAATATAATTTATTCTTCCCATGAGACAGAAAATGAGCAAAAGACAGAGCTCTGTTCTTTTAATTCATTAATCTAGTAATCTATATTCCACATTTTTGCAAATCATATTTATTCTGCATAGTAAATGTAGCCTGGCAAGTCTTCACTTGAGTATACGTGATTTAACTAATCTCCTTTCAGAAATCCTTGACCACTCCACTTTTTTGCAAACATCAAAGCAGAGCTCATGGCAGCTGTCTTTTTTCTTTTGCTAGGCTGCAACTGAAATACCCCATGAGTACACGCTGTGAAATAAAGATGCTGATTTGACAGATTTTAAGATCCTTTAGTTACTGAAAATCTCGGATCTCACACAGAATCTGTACTGCAGATTGTGATGGGTTAACCCAGGACACAGATCTCTCCCAAACCTTAGGTTTAGGTGTATAATAATTGAAAATATTCCATACACATCCTTTATTAATTTGGCCTTTTTATGGTTTTTGCCATCTTCAATCCCCCTCTACAAGCTATGCTACCAATCACTTTTACTTATGTTACCAGACTTGCTACATTTCTAAGTTCTCCCATAATGCGAAAGTAAATGTACATGCATCTAGTAACGGTTCTTCCTTTCTCTCTGCTCATCCTGTTTGTGCTAGACATTTGGAAAAAATACAGAATCATCTTGAGGAGAAGGTGCAGTTTCCTGCAATGCTGGTTACAAAAAACATTTCTGCAGACGGTACACTTGATAGGCTAAGGCAACAAATGGATGTAAGTATATAAAGAATAATTCATATCGTAGCACACCTTAGTTACTCTGCTTTACATAATTCATCAGCATTCAGCCACGGTAGGGGACTTCTTGCCCATTAAAAAGACATGATGTTTACCCTATGCCACATTGGAGCTCCACAGCAGCAGAATCTCCCCGCGAGTAGAACTGGATAAAAAACTGGGCTAGGTTACATTTAAAAGGTTAAACAAGGATGGGCAGAAAGAGAGAAAACATTAAACAACCAAACAAGGAGACTATAGTATCTAGAGGAGGACGGGTACCTGAGGTGATGGTCAAAATATGTCTCAGTTGATATATTCTCTCAAATAACAATTTCAAGTGGCCAGAACATTTCAAAACTTAAAGAGAAGATGGACCTCTTAAAGGTCCCCCTATCTTTCCTGTCATCTTGTCTGTTATTCCCCTCTTTTCATTCTTTTTCT
>NW_010104702.1:0-10367 GCF_000699245.1 Pterocles gutturalis | reverse complement strand
TTCCCTATCATGTTCAGCTTGAAGCATAGGTCCCATTTCCGCTTCTGCTCATCAAATACAGAAAATACAGAAAATGTGCAAATATGCATTTTATTAGTCCTAATTTGTATGAGGATAGCTGCCTGATTTAGGAGTGTGAATTTCTCATGGAAACAACTACACCCGTATAAGTCTACCTAAGAAAAAATTAACATTAGTGATGTTGGTATAAGCAGTTTTAAATAAGCATGCTGGTCTTTAGGTGGTCAAAAATACTGTAAGGAAACAAAATGAATGTGAGGAAAACTATTGATTTCAATGGTATTGCTGACATGAACAAGCTGCTAGGTTGAGCAATCTGTTGTGCAAAATGGACCTTCTTCTTCTTGACTAAGAGAACTCTGACTGTGAGTCACAGACTCATCATATTCATGAGCTGCCCTAATTTTTAAGACCTCACTGGACTGTCCTTACAAATAATGCAATTTTTAAAGAAAAATCACCAGTGCTCCTTTGCAAAATACAACAGGACAAACATCTGATTTTGTTTTCCTGCTGTACTCTTATCACTTCCACTTCTGAATTAATTGATCCTGCACAACAGGTACACGTTTTCATGTTCCTAGCAGAAGCCAGCACAGTTCACTTAGAAACTAAGTAATTAAAATGAGTAAAAATAGTTAATTTGGAAAAGGAAAAAAAAATCTACATTTGTCTAGACTTCAGTTGTTGTAAGAAATATTTGTATTTTCAGAAGTATTAGAAGTGGTAGCTTATGATAATAAAAATTTCCTGGTACCCAATACCATGGACAATGTCCCTGTATGTGAAACAAACCAAAATGGGGGTAGTGTCAAATTCCATGCCACTGAAGAAAATATCTCTAGTATATCTCAAGGTATTTCTGTTAAATTTTGATACATGAAATAGATTTCATTAATACAAAACACTAATGTTACATAGAAGCAGAGAGAGAAGTGCACACCAAGTTTCAGATTGTAAAGCATGTTACATATGTACCATGGACATTCATTTACAGGGTTTCCACCCTGTTTAGACTAGGTATATGGTGTTTGATTTGTCAGAGAAGACAATTCTAACAAGGATGTAAAAGCTTCCTACCATTTGTTCACATAACTTTTGTGTTTCTCATTTGCAAACCCTGGGATCATTATTTGTAGATAAGGCAACTCTGCATTTTTACACAAGAATGAGAGTTCTTCATCTGTTCATCATTTATTCTAGTCCTGCTGCTCGTTTTGGCAGTTCAACCATTAGACACAGTCAGACAATAAAAGCTCACAGCACGGTGCCTGTCTGTAGAGTTTTGCTCTGTTTTTGCAATCTAGGCAGCAATACTATTTTGTTGAGTAGAGGCAAAATTCTGTGTACCATGCAAACATGGTTTTAGGTCAGCTATGTGCATTATCTGCTGTTGAAACAAATGTAAGCCATATATAACCAATGACAGAATCTGGCATTTTGTCTCCAAATAGTTCATGCTCACTCAGTTTCAGAACCATGTTTGGGTACGAGATAATAAGCAAAACAAAATCCACTTTTAGAAGATTAAATGTATTATAACCCTTACATATTTTATCATTTTATCCTTGTAATCATAGTTAAGCACACAGGTCCAAAAAGAAAATTAACTATGTTAACAAACATGCTAGAAGCTTACAAAAGTTATCAGTTATCAGTCAGTCATTGTATCTGCACAGAGGTTAACACTGCACTATTGTCCTGTTGACCAGGCTGCTTTTCCAGTTCCTTTTCTAGCAAAGAGTTCATAGGAAAATTTTGACAGGCAGTTTGACCAACTCTAATAAAACCAGGTAATTCCCATTCTTCATCTCTAAAAAAGAACATCCAATGGTTTTGGTCTTAGTCCCTGGATAATTTTTCAAGGCAGGATGTGTAGTGTGTAGGCAGCTTTCCCAATTCCCTTGCTGACAATGGTGATGTAACACCCATTGTTTCCCCTTTTGCAAAAGTTAAATGACTCCTGGTAATACCCAGCCCAACAGGTACAAGAAGATGCTGGAATGCTTGATTCATCCCAGTGAACTTGAGAGATGGCGATGCACAACCTGATCACAAGCACTGGGAACATAAGACCTTGCCCTTGGATGCTACCCATTATACTTAAAAGATACAGAGCCCTCCCAACACTACATGCAGGATGCAACTTCTCTTGCCTTCTTACACATACTTTAAAGTGCTTTAGAAATGCAGGCTGCACAGGCAGGCTTGCAAAATGCATTAAAATTTCACATGCAATGTTTCCCAGGGTAAATAGCTATAATTTTTGTTGAGAGTTCTACTGAGCAAGGCTAACCCCACTGTGATGACTTAAATGGCAGTGAGGAAGATTCAGGTTAGGCATTAGGGCAAATGTTTTAATGGCAGGGATAGTGAAGCGCTGGATGGATTGCCCAAGGACACTGTTGAATATCCATCCCCGGAAATCTTTGAAAAAGAAAAAACTACACTTATCCTTGATTCTGTCTCGGGGCAGCCAGTTGAACCAGGCGAACACTTGAGGTCATCTCCAGCTTTATTTTTGTATGATACTCTGTTCCGTAATGTACTACATGGAATATTAGCAGAACAAGCCCCCTCAGCCTGGTTGGAGCAGGTCCATTGCACCTGGAGTTGAAGCCGTGTCAGCCGGGGTGAATTGCCCCTGCTGGTGAATCTTTGCCCAGATAAGCATGAAGCACAAACCACAGGGACAGACAAAATTAGAGTTAAAAGCAGAATAATTATGTCAGACTTTCCCTTTTCTCAGTATCAAAAGGGGAAAAAGGATTGCCTATAGATTTTGTGAGAAAGCCACTGACATATTGTTAGCAAACACACTCTTCTCATTCTGCACTTTCTGCACAGCTAGAGAGCAAGAGAGCTCTAGACTTTGGCTTATCTAAAAGAACCCTGAAGAATTAAGTACAAGGACAAATGAGCATCATTGGAGGGGGGGTTGTAATTTCAATTCAAAGTATAACATTAAAAAAAAGTCATGCTGAAGTACATTTCATATGGACTGAAAAAGAGAGGAAAGGAACTACTGCCTTATCCCCATACTGCTGTAAAAGAGGGGCAGATAAGGAGAAATACTGGAAAATTTACGTTGCCAAGACAAACACTTTAGCAAGTCCTACGATGCAGGGACAAAGACTTATTTATTAAAACCAAAGAAGTTCTATATGAATATGGTAACTAATGTCTGAATGGGTAACAGTTAAATGTAGTCTGGTTTGAATACAGTGTTTGATTGAGTTTATGGCAGGCAGATGGGAATTTTCTGTTTCTTTTCCAAGATTTCTGACCTGTGCAATGAGTGATCCCAAGATGAAGGACTGGACAGTCAAAGGAGGATTAGAGTTACATTTCATTAAAACCGAAGGGATCTCTCAACACTAGCAGAATGCATCTTCAGTGACCAAGACAGCAGTACAGCTCTGCCATGAAAGGCTCATTAATCCACGAATAGCCACAGAATCTGGCTTCTTCTCTGACTCCTTGCTCTGATCTCTTTACTATTTGTACCAGTACTTAAAGATGCATTTTAATGAAATGGCAGAAAACACATATCTTTCATTGTCCTATATTCACTCTGTGAATACCTTCCTGTTGTCAAGGTCAGCAGCCTCATTAGCTTTGCAGTGGCTGAGCTGTAACAAATAAGCTGAGTTCACAAATGCAGCTGGTTACAGTACTTCAACACATTAAAAAAAGAACAGAAAAAAAGAGGTGGATCAATAATTAGTACTCCCACAGTGAGACAGACATGAATTATTTTAAACAGACTAGAGTGCAATCAACCTAAGCTTTTTTTTTTTTTTTTTTTTTCCTGCATTCCTTTTGAAGCATGTAGAAGTTGTGCTGTTGAACAGAGTGGATTTCCCTATTTTAGACTGGAAAAACAGCAAGAGAAAAAAAAAGCCAGGGAAGCATAATACATTAATTCTCATAGACCAACTGCCTAAATTGCTCAGTTGGCCAAATAAGAAATAAAGCTGTATACTTTTCCTTTTAGGATTACAGTATTCTCTATGAACATGTGTGTGTGTACACTGGTGCCTATGACATTGATATATTCAGACATATATAGACAATAAATAGAGATATATAACCTTCAGTAGAAATTATGTAAATTCAAAAAAAGAGCATAATCTGGTGTCAGCTGCTGTCACAAAAGTGCAGAGTTGCAAGTAAAAAATAATTTAAAAGATGGAAGGAGAGAGATGTAGAAATCTGGCCTGATGGAGTAAAGTCTGCTTTACATCTTGAGAACCTTTTCTGCTACAATTCTGTCCTTGTAATCCATATCGGTCCAAACTGCATAAATGTACATCTATGTATTCTTACTGGAATAATATAGTGTTTTCAAGTAGAGTTTACATCACAGTTTTTTGCTATCTTCTTTTTTTTCTTTCAAAAAGTTCAGTATGTATAGCCATAAACATTCCAACCTTGCTCTCCAAAAAATTGTCCACATTAGATCAAATTTTTACACCCCCCCAAATAATAATAAAGCAAATTCAAGTCAGCTTTAATGTCCTCTTTCAATGCTTTTTCCTTTTTCTCCCCCTTAGTTAAGTCTGGCTCAAAGCTTTCCCTCCTTCATGCTTGGGGATGAGCCATACTCCAAGCCTACAGCAGAGTGAGTCAGGGGAGGCGATGCCTTTCTCTGCAGAAACTCTGGGTTCGCCATTCTGCCGACTCAGCAGAGATTTCTGCATGGCCAGGCTGCAAACCCTAAAATTTAATATTATGCAACAGAATGTATAACTTCAGAGCAACATTTTAATAAGTTTTAGAAATAGGCGAGTGAACCAAGTTTCTAATAAAAAGAATAGAGAGACAAGAGGACAAAACTATAATATATAGAAATTATCTTTAATTTTACTATTTCATCATATGCTCAGCCATTCATTAATCTGCTGCAATAATATATTGAACCTTTCCTGTTATTAATTCATGTACTTTATCAATGACAGAGGTTATTGGCTATCATTATACATGTGCATACAAATGAATAGAGAAGTAGGAATTCTCTCTTTTTTTTCTGTTTAACTTCTTAAGGCTTGTAGAGCGCTCAGTTTTCCAATGACTGAGCTTTCAGCACTTTCAGCGGTAAGCACTCCTATCAGAAGAGGCTCAGAAAGTGAGGGACTGAGTTATCTTTTAATGTCAGACCAGCTTCTGTGGGCAAAACAATTTAGTCTGGGGCACAAGAAAGAATTATCTTGTAAAACTCACAAATGAGTATGCAGGTGCTCCAGCTCAGACTGCTAAATGCATTTTCTTCATCAAGAAGAGGAAAAGGAATGACATCCCAGAAGACAAGGAACAATTGTACAAGAGATATCTGAATGTGCTTCACTAGAAGCTAGCTGCATGTTGTCCAGCCATACCTATGTGTCAGCCAAGAAGAAATTTAATATCTTGCATTATTTCAAAAGATCATTTGCTGAACTTGGTATTGGGAAAATTTCAGTTCCATTTTACTTCATGTGACAGAAAACACAATTACACCCCTAAAACACAGGAATAGGAATATGGACATCAGGAAGTTCCTCCTGGCTGAGCCCCAGAGTCTTTGTGAGAAGGACAACCACACACATCACGGACAGAGCAAGAGCAGTAGTTCTTAAGGCATAAGATTCATATGAGCTTCTTCTATGACAGTTTTGCTCCTTTCCATCCTCCAC
This sequence comes from Pterocles gutturalis, assembly GCF_000699245.1. Taxonomy (NCBI): domain Eukaryota; kingdom Metazoa; phylum Chordata; class Aves; order Pterocliformes; family Pteroclidae; genus Pterocles; species Pterocles gutturalis. The sequence goes on along the minus strand of NW_010104702.1, from coordinate 4,671 downwards.
ACTCAGCATATTAGCTCACAGGATGCCTGGCACAGAATCCCGATAAAATCACATTGATTTGTTATATATTAAGGTTTGCCAAACACCAACCCATGAACTTGGGCTAGAATTAATTTCTTTGGATAAAGCACTTAATCTAAATGCTGCAACAATTTAATAAGGAAAATGTTGATTTGAAGGTTGCTTGGAAAAAAGGATACACGTAAATATTTATTCCACGAATCTTCGAGACAACAATATAACAAAGTTATTCCAATAAAAAACTTGCCAATTGTGTAACCATTTTTCTCCCCAGTCCAGCATGGAACATCAAGTAAGAAAATATGAAATCTTTAATTACAAAATTCCTCCTTCAGCATTTTGATGAAATTATTAAGGGATTTCTGTGAACTGCAGTTGTTTTCTTTGGCATACAAGCTGAATCTGGAGGTTTTATACTCACTGATAGATGTGCCTGTTGAAAACAGGGCAGAAGTAATGAGGACTAAAGCATACGAGTTGTGGCAGGCCTTTTATTATTTCACTGAAAACTGAAAGGGGGGGCAGGGAATATTTTATGAGTAACAGGTTTCTCACATTTTAGAAATATGGTGGGAAACACCATGAAAGATCACATCAGAACTGTGAAAGCCACAGAGCACTCTATTTTGGGACATAAAGGAAAAAGATTAGTTGGAAAGAAATAAAACTGCAAAATTCAGCTCCAATGTCCCAGCATCCAGGAGCACAATCCAGAATGTCTGCTTTTTGGTACTGCCTGGTTGCAAATACCAGTGGAGCTGAGAGCTGCACATGACTCCCCCAAGATATATACACCAAGACAGCGGCAGACAATGATCCATGCACACGTGCAGAAGCTGGGAACCAAATGTAGCTCTGCTGCTGCAAGTACATGTCCAAATCGCAAGATCCAGATTCTTGCTTTCTCTTTGCTGATCTGATTGTGCTCCTGGCTGTGTACTACCTTCATCATATGGATGGAGACTACTCTTCCTTGATCTCCTCTCCCACCTGCCTCCACCTCCAGCATCATCTCCTGTGAATACCCCTAGGCTGGAAGTTAAGGCACTGTCTTGTGAAGAGGAAGCTCAGAAATTCCTCAGAAGCACATTTCTCAGTCCCTGGCCACAGTGCCAAATGCACCACCTCTCTCAGTAGCTACTTTTCAACAAGAGGGAGCCTCAACCCCATAGGCATGTACCTCCTCTGAGAGGCCATCAGTGTCTAGCTCTTGCCCAGGCAGCAGCCCCACATGCACCCAGCACCCAGGCTCTCCGCAGGAGCACAGTGGCGGCACCACTGGGCTTGTGCTTTCTGGGGGCTTTCTGCTGACGGTGGCAGCTGCCCAGAGCCTTCCCCAGAGGAGCTCCTCTCTCTCCACCAACCATGCAGGAAGCTGAGTCATCAAATGCACGGGGTCTAGATGAAGGCTGGGATTGTACTTCTCCCCTGCTACTGCAGATCATACTGGGTGTTCATCAGTAGGGGACATGGACCTTTCCCACAGTGTGCAGCAACGAGCACAAGGCAGTGAGTGCAGCAATAGTGTGGGGTTGTGATTCTCTATGTCTTGGACTCAAGTACTGCCCTGTAAGTTCTTTTGAGATGCCAGCGGCCAAACTCATTTAATGTTAAATATTGATCATTACTAATATCATGGTTATTAAGTAATACATAAATATTTGATGAAGTAATAAACTATTATATCTAACTAATCATTTTTAAAATATGCATTGATTCAAGAATGATAAAAAAAAGCCAGAGATCCATTCTGGAACAAATTTTTCAGCTCCAGATACTGAATCCACTTGTACCTTTTAAAAGATAAGGATGACAAAAGTTGGGTGCACCTGAGTTCCCTGTCTGTGTTACACACAGGCATTTATGGTTCATGGATTGTGGTCTGAAGACCATAGAAAAGGGCCATAGAAAGGGGTTTATAGTTGGTTTGTGGCTCCATATTGTATGATAAAGGTGCTTGGTGGTTTGTGAAAAATACGTGGTGGCCAAACAGAAATGTTGACATTAGACATATCCATTGATTCAAATAGTACAGAGATCACAGTCTGATTCCTCTACTCAGGAATACTTTGAGGATCCCACTGAGTCACCTTCCCTGCCATCCCTTTCATCTCCCTGTCCGCTCATGCAGGCACAGGGAGGTGGCTTTTGGTGTCTGCCTAACACTAGTTAAATGTTGATCATTTTAGATTTAAGGTCTGCTTCTGGACTAAGACTGATCACTGTAAGAAAGCCCTTTCTAGTGGTTTCTCTATCTTCTGCACATGATGAGTGGCATTTTCGACTGCTGCATCATTCAGGGTTTCTAAACCACTTGTACTTCCCTCACCTGCTAACATTTTTGCCACCTTTATCTAAAATTTTATGGAAAACGCTGTTCTGAGGATTATCCGTAGGCCTCCAACTGCAGCCTTGCAGATGTCATGCAGATGTTTCCTTTTAAAAGGAAAAAAATGTGTTTTCGTTATTTCCATGCATTGCAAAGAGCAGCATGACTGGAAAGCCTGTATTGTGATCACTGAGAACTGAAAACAAACATATCAGAGAATGTGAAGAAAGATACAGAAATCACAGCCCTGGTAGGTGGGCAGAGAGTCATTCCTGAATAACGACTGCTCTTAGGTCAGCCTCTTTCTTGCAGTCAGAAGCCCCTCGATCCAAGCCGGCAGCTCTGCTACCTGTGAGCAGTGGCTTTTGTCTGCAGAAAGTGTTTTTGCTAGAAGATGGCACAGCTCAGTGACACCGGGCAGACCGGCAGAGAGCAGCAGCAGCCCTTTCAGCAGCATGTGGCAGAAATAGCAGAAGACAGCATTCAGCTGCTTGGCTCTGTGAGCCCTATCTCCATGGAGAGGAAACCACTCAATTTCTAAGATTAGATCCACCTCTGCTTAGTATTCCCTGCACACCCTCTGGTGAATACACACACAAGATGGCAAAATCCACACGCTGAGTTCACTTTTCAGAAATGAGGATACCATGAACTGGGTGCACATGCTGCCAGTGCTTGTGGAGAGTAGAGATACCATCCAGAGGGTAGTGGGATGTTCAGCCATGCACCAAGCCATGGCCAGAGGAGTACCTGCAAGGGAGAGCCTGGTGGTCTACACTTCCCAGGTCGCCTCTCTTCCCAGGTTTGGGATGAGCACAGGTGGAAAGGTTAGAGGTGACGAGCAGTGCACCTGCAGGTCCTGCTACGCTGTAAGGACATCTAGTAATGTCAGTCTCCACTCCGCCCCTGTGCTGGCTGGCACCAGAATCACTCGGAAACGCAGTGCTAGCAGTCTCCATCAAGACTGAGTACAACAGTAGGAGACTGCTGCTCTCTGAACTTTCCAGCTGTTAGCCAAACCAGCACAGAGCAGTGCTGTTAACATAGTTAAATGTGTGCTCTTTCTCCCCACCCCAGATGTCAGCTTATTCCATAATTGCCACGACTCTAGGTGTCAGGTGCTATCCCCTGTGCGCAGGAGAGGTCACGTCTCACCCAAAACGATTTTCTTACCACCTTGACTAAACCACCACTCTCCTGTTTCTCTTTACTGTCTGCTCTTTTATTGATAAGAAAGAAAACTCATTTTTAGAGTGACAGGAGAACTATTTTTCTCTCATTTATTGTAGTATCAACCAGGAGAAACTATTGACATCAATGATGCTGCACAACATGAGAGAGGAAAATCAGGCCCCAGTGGTTCACAGAGCATCTAAAGGGATCACTGGTTCAGAAGAGGTATAATGCAATTTTCTGTGTCACAAACAATTGTACCTTTCCACCGGCAAGGCAAGCTTCTCTTTCAAGAATGAGTTTCACAATGTCTTTAAAAGGTCAGTATACTCTATGCTCAGCTATCTCCTGTTGAGTGCTCGCTAGCAGACACTTTAGATAAAGCAAATGAAATAGGAGGAATCTTTTGTCTTCTCATCTCCAATGTTAAGAAAGGCTACTTAATGAAAGTCCAGCTTGCAAGGTGCTGAGCCATCTGTGGACCACCAAACACATGATTCTGAAGTCTGCTTATTTGTACAGAATCCTGCTGCTGGGTTTCATGTGCTTAAGCAAAACCAGTTCACTGGAACATAGTTTAAACCACTGTTCATACACAGAAGTGTTCCATCAGAAAAAAAAAGTTATTTTTCTGGTTCACAGAGTGCATTTGAACTCTGTCCTGAACTGCAGAGTCTACAATACATACTGCCCAGAAACACTGAAAAAATCCAAAAGATTCCAGCATGAGTGACACACTAAAATAAACCCAAAGCTTCAACATTAGTTATGTGTATTGTGAACTGCTGTCATATAAATAATTCCAAATATGTGGTCCTTAGGCCCACATTTTGTTCCTTTCTAGTTATTATTTTTGCCCATTGTTCAAATTTCCCATAATAATAAACTCAAACAAACATGTCTTCTTTCTTATCAAAACAAATAAACTTCTTGGCCTCTTGCTTCACATCCCAGCTGCCATATCACCACTTCATTTAACTTCACTCAGCCAATCCTGTATCATATAAGAAATCCATGACTGTTAATGTTCTTAAACTATTTATTGGAAGTGATATATTCATTATTATATTATTATATTATGCACTATATTACATATGCTATAATTAAATATTATGTAACATATGTAATATAGGCTATAGCATAATAAT
>NW_010104701.1:0-2099 GCF_000699245.1 Pterocles gutturalis | reverse complement strand
TAAAATTTCACCCAAATTCCACCAATTTCCCCCAAATCCCACAAAATCCCCCAAATCCACCCCAAAAAATTGCCAAGAAATGGGAAAATCACTAAAAGGCTGAAAAAAATCTGGGAAAATTTTGCAAAAAAAATTTTTGCAAAAAGTGGGAAAAATCAAAATTCAGAATATTTTTTAAAATTTTGCCCAAAAATGCAAAAATTGTGCAAAAAAATGGCCAAAAAATGCGCAAAAGTTTCTAAAAATTACTAAAAAGTGGGGAAAACGGGGAAAATTAGCAAAAAATTGCAAAAAGGTGGGAAAATCACTTAAAAGTGGGGGGGAAATGGGAAAAATATGAAAATTTGCAGAAAATCACTTTGAAGTGGGGAAAATTTGGGGAAAATTGGGGAAAAATGCAGAAATTTGCAGAAATTTGGGACAAAATCACCAAAAAGTGGTGAAAAATTGGGAAAAATTGTCGGAAAAAATGCAAGAAATCATTTAAATTGGGGAAAAAATGGATAAATTGGGGAAAATTACAGAAATTTGCAAAAATTCACAAAATTTGGGAAAAGGCCCTTTAAAGTGGGAAAAATTGGGGAAAAATTGGGGAAATATGTGAAAATTTGCAGAAAATCACTTTAAAGTGGGGAAATTTGGGGAGAATTTGGAAAATTTGCAGAAAATCTTTAAAATGGGGGAAATTTTGGGAAAAAATTCAGAAATCTGCCAAAAAATGAGGAAAATTGCAAAAAAATGTGGCAAAATTTTGAAAAATTTTTCCAAAATTCACAAAATTTGGAAAAAAAGCCCTTTAAAGTGGAAAACATGGGAAAAAAATGCAAAAAAATGCCAAAAATGACTTTAAAATGGGCAAAATCTGGGGAAATTTGCTCAAATTTTGGAACATTTACAGAAAATCTCTTTAAAGTGGGAAAAAATCGGGGGAAAATTGCAGAAATTCACAAAAACTTGGGGAAAAATTGTAAAAAAGTGGGAAAAAGACACAAACAAGTTGCAAAAATGTGTGGAAAAAATTGCCAAAAATCTGCCAAAATTCTTTAGAATTTGCCAAAATTTGCCAAAAATTCCCAAAATTGCTAAAAATTTTAAAAGTCCTTAAAATTCTTTAAAATTTCCCAAAATTTGCCAAAAATTCCCAAAATTGCTAAAAATTTTTAAAGTCCTTAAAATTTCCAAAAGATTTCCCAAAATTTGCCAAAATTTGCCCAAATTGCTAAAATTCTTTAAAATTTTCAAAAATTTTCAAAAATTTGCCAAAATTTGCCAAAATCACTAAAAATCTTTAAAATTTTCAAAAATTTGCCAAAATTTGCTAAAATTACCAAAATTCTTTAAAATGTTCAAAAATTTACCAAAATTAGCCCAAAAATGCTAAAATTCTTTTAATTTTTCAAAAATGTTCCAAAACTTGCCAAAATTTGCCAAAAATTGCTAAAATTCTTTAAAATTTTCAAAAATGTTCCAAAATTTCACAAAATTTGCCGATAATTGCTAAAATTCTTTCAAATGTTCAAAAATTTGCCAAAATTTGCCAAAAATTTACCCAAAAGTGCTAAAATTCTTTAACATCTTCAAAAATTTGCCAAAATTTAACAAAAATTGCTAAAATTCTTTAAAATATGCAAACATTTCCAAAAATCTGCCAAAATTTTCAAAAATTTGCCAAAATTGCCCGAATTCTTGAAAATTTCCAAAAAATTTTCAAAAATTTGCCAAATTTTGCCAAATTTGCCAGAATTCTTTAAAATTTCCCAAAATTGTCAAAAATTCACCAAAATTGCCAGAATTCTTGAAAATTTCCAAAAAATTTTCAAAAATTTGCCAAAATTGCCAGAATTCTCGAAAATTTCCCAAAAATTTTCAAAAATTTGCCAAATTTTGCCAAAACGCTTTCGAATGTCCCAACGTTTTCCAAAAGTTGCCAAATTTGGGCAAAAAAAATCACTACAATTCTTTACAATTTTGCCAAATTTTGCCAAAATTTGCCAAAATTCCTCCAAACCCCCCCCTAAATCCTCTCCCAAAATCCCCCCAAATCTCCCAATTTTTTCCCCAAATCCCCCCCAAATTTCCAGGTTGCTCTCAACCCCCCA
>NW_010104700.1:0-414 GCF_000699245.1 Pterocles gutturalis | reverse complement strand
AGCTCTGCAATGACCTGGGGGCCTATGCCACAGCCTGTGCTGAGGCAGGCATTGGTCTGGGAGACTGGAGTGCTGGCACTGTCTGTGGTAAGTGTTCTGTTGATCTCCCTTGTGGTTTGCATTCAAGGAATGGGGCAGCAGTGCCGGAGGTTTCTCCAGGTGTCACTTAACCACTCTGGTGGGACAGCCCTTGGGTGAAGAGACTCTTTGTAGACAGAGATACTGGGGAATTTCCCTCCTGGGCTCCTTTTTCAATGGTGTGGGTGTTTGGGAAGGGTGCAACATATACACGTTAGGGCAGAAATCCCCGTTATAAAACACATCTTCTCCAACTCTGTTTCAATGTAAATACAGCAGTTACTACAACCTCGACGTCATTGCCAGACACCACAACACAGCCTACACATCCAACAA
>NW_010104699.1:753-965 GCF_000699245.1 Pterocles gutturalis | reverse complement strand
TGCTGGCTGGTGCGTGGGGTGCGTGCTCCCGGCTGAGCTGGGCTCGAGCAGAATCCCCAGGGTCTCCAGCCCAGCTTGGGATGCTTTGAAGCCTCCATCATACTGGCTCTGGGGACATACCTGGCTCCAAACCCAGGCTGGGCAGCAGGAGGATGAGGATGCTGGGCATCAGAGGTGTGCATGAACCTCACCAGACCCCTCCTGCACCCCAG
>NW_010104699.1:0-599 GCF_000699245.1 Pterocles gutturalis | reverse complement strand
TGGCCACCTCCCAGCAGGTCCGTGTGAGCCTCGGCTGGTGGCAGGGGGGAGCACACCCAGCTGTGGTTTTAATTTGCTCGCTTGCATGCAAGCATCAGAGCCGAGCTTGCATGGGAAGCTCTGGGCTTGCATGAGCCCACGGGACCCGTGCCCCACAGCTGCCCCACAGCTGCCCAGCAGCATGCAAAGCCCGTTCTTCACTCCCCAGCAAAACCTGGCAGCTCCCAGAGTTTGCCTGTACCACGGTGCGGCACCGGACCCCCACTTGCTTTGCTGGGGGGTCCCCTTACGGTGCTGAGCCGGGGCTGATCCCGGTGCTGAGCCAGGATGGTGCTGAGCCGGGTCTGGCCATCGGCACCGCAGCAAGGAGGGAGGTTTGGATTTCAGGGCTTGTCTCCCTCTCCAGCTCTTCATCCGCGCTTTTGCAGCCAGCAGCACTAATTGTCAGGCAAGCATGCATTTAAGGGGAAAAAATCCTTTCAGCCGCAGAAAACGATGAACATGGGAATAATTAAAAGAAAGACAAGGCCAGAAAGTCAGCGCAACAGTAGGTGATTTAAATGTGTGCAGAGGGATCTCTCGCCGTCCGTCCTCGGCAG
>NW_010104698.1:0-599 GCF_000699245.1 Pterocles gutturalis | reverse complement strand
TCATCCGGCGATTTGAGGCGTCAGATTAGGGTGAATTACGCTATTTCTTGCTAATATTGTTTTTTCCCCCCTTTGTTGTTGGTTCAATCCCATTAAGAGGGACTTTGGTTGACAGGTCTCTTTTACACCTTTGCTAAGAATCCTAATCAATTATTCAAAATTATTTAAACTCTTTGCTTATGGATTGATTGCTCGTTTGACCTTTGCAAAGATGACTTTACAGAAAAACGCGTTTATTTACTCCAGAGTGTTCGGTATCGAGGATGGAATTAGGATTTTCTTCAGATCCAATTAAACACGCCTCAGCCGCGATACCCAACGATTTACAGCTCCTCCGTTCCGGGCAGCAGAGCCGGTTTTTTTCGCTCCCGCTTGTCCCCGCTCAGCCCCGTGTGGAATTTTTGGTACCGTGGGGATCGGACACCGGGATCCCTATGGGAACAAACCGGCTGCTGATTGGAAAGACGATCGTCAGCGGCTCTTCCATTCTTGGGTTTCGTTTATCCCCACGCAGTTCGCTTGACGGGGAGCGTGTGTTCGGAAACTCGAGTTAAATTAACCAAATTTCGTAAAAAGAAAAACAAAACAAAACAAAACCA
>NW_010104697.1:0-13616 GCF_000699245.1 Pterocles gutturalis | reverse complement strand
GCCCAGATGCAAGACTCTACACTTGCCCCCGCTAAATTGCATTAAATTTTCCCCGCCCAAATCTCCAGCCTGTCCAGGTCTCGCTAGCACAGCCTTCTGGTGTGTCAGCCACTCCTCCCAGTTTCGTGTCATCAGCAAACTTGCTGAGGGTGCACTCTACTCCCTCATCCAAGTCGTTGATGAATATATTGAATAGTATCGGTCCCAATACTGAACCCTGGGGGACTCCACTAGATACAGGCCTCCAACTAGACTCCATCCCATTCACCACAACTCTCTGGCTTCTGTTCTCCAGCCAGTTCCCAATCCATCTCACTACCCGATCATCCAGACCGCACTTCCTCAGTTTAGCCAGGAGGATGCTGTGGGAGACGGTGTCAAATGCTTTACTGAAATCAAGATAGACCACATCTACTGCTTTACCATCATCTATCCACCTGGTAACATCCTCATAAAAGGCTACCAGGTTGGTCAAATAGATAATTGAAAACAGAATATTCAGTGTCACCTCTGATGGATGCATGGTGGTGAGCATCTTAAAAAGAGATCTATTCACCCAGGAAGAAAATTTGGTTCAGTGGAACAAACCTAACCATTGAGAACTCCATTGAGTATGAGCATACTGCGGCATTATGAAGCGTCTGAAGATTAAATATTTACACCACAGTAGTTCCCTAAGGAAAAAATACATATTTTGTATTTGCATACGCTAGGAAAGCTATATTAACTTGTGAAACAAGCTCTGCGGATCAGAGGTACACAAAAACTTGGTGAAAATTACCAAGGCAACTAAAAAACTTCAAGCAATTGCATGAAGGTTTTTAAAAGACCCATTCATATATGATATGGATATTGATGCAGGCTACCTATAGCTAGCTTAGTGCTGCTGAGTCGCCTGTATTTTTAAATGTGAAGGCAACATGAAGATGTCTTTTTATTACAGTTTCTCCTAACAGCTAATAATGAGTAGCAAAAAAATCTCAAAGACAGACGAGACAGGCCAGTTCTGAACCACTGCCATCTTTCTATGGGGTCCTCCTCAGAAAAGTGTTTGCAAGAACAGCATCAAACGAAAACCTCAAGCTTAACAAGTGACCAGATCACGTACATTCAGGCAGAAAGTAAAAGAATTCTCTTCCTATCGCCAGAACTGTAGATATTCCTTCCAAAATTATTTTGGAACCTGTCATTCTCTGGCAAAACCATCACTGATGTGGTTCTGCAGACCAGAAACACAATTAAAAGTCTGGCTGATGATGCCAAACACTGTATAGTTCAACCGAGATGGTTCAGTTCAACCAAGCTGATACAGGTTCTATAGTTCAACTGAGTTCAACCAAAATGGTAAAGTTCAAGCGAGCAGAAAGGACTTGGGAGAGGTAATGAAACTGAAGATATACACGCTACTGTGTTGAATATACTACGCAGTGAAGAGAAGTATATTACACTGGGAGAGAAGAGAGATTTTCTTGTATTTGCTACGTAGAATCACTCTAAGGTTAAGTGGCCGTATTTCAAATTGCCAAGGGAGAAAGGCACAACATAACAACAGCCTGAGGTAGAGCTATTAAGGAAGCAAAGGCAAGACCTGGGCACTTAGTTGGTTAAACAAGAATATTGAAAAGCCTTAAAATCATCAGGGTTCACACTAAAAAGCATTCAAGTGCTTTTAAGCCAAACACTTGGACTTAAAAAAAGAAGTACAGATTCTAAACTTCTGAATTTAGCACTGACAAGCTGGCATCACCTGTGCTGAATCACACCAGCAACCAGTGGCTTTGCTTACTGGCAGAAGCAGACCAAGTAACATCTGTCCTCCAAGAAGATTCCACAAATACAATCCATCTAATTCACCTAATGAGTTTGCAGACAGACCAGCTCCTCCTCAGAAAATCCGACCATACACTTGGTACATTCATTTCGTGCACAGGCACACTGGTAAACACAGTAAAGCATTAAAAGCCAGTGAGAAAGGTGCTTGAGAGAAAATTATGGCTAGTAGTAGTGTGCTTCAGAGGTAGGTAATACTTGTGGCAACTGGACCGTAATTCTAGGGTAAGGCCCCACAGCTGGCAGCTTACACAAGTTTTTTCTGGTCCACAAATAAATTTCAACCACCTTCACTTCGTTAGCGTAAGGTGCTGTAATACAATCTGGTCCCCAGTTGTTCTCAAGCTAGATAACTCTTTTTATATGAAAAGTACATCTCAAGACAAAACTTTGAAGAAAGTAACTCTATGAGTTACTAGAAAAAGTCTTTCAAGTATCCGAATGCTGCATTTCGTCCATGCTCTCCTAGCACTGCATTAGCTTTCAGAAATTGTTGTGGGTTGGTTTTTTTTCCCCCCCCAAGATCTCACTGGGAGGGTCAACTAGGGCCTACCCAAATTTGCTTTCATTTGATGTGACAGATTTCCTGGAACGAACTGGACATTTTCGCCTAATTTGCTGCCCTTGCCAGTCTTTAGATACTGGCAAATTCTATTCTGCTCTCTTCTTCTGGCCTGTTATTAATACAGAAAAGCGAGAGCCGCCAAAGCTAAAAGCTTCTACATTTGTAATAAAGGTTTTAGAAAAAGTCTTCTGGCTTGTGGTGTAGAGAGAGTGGATTTCTGCGGCATCCGTATCAAACACGGATCATCCAGTCAACAGAATGGAAAGAGGTTAGATTCTAAAAGTCATTTTTTTCCTTCTCTTCTCATCCTAAGCACCAAGGAAAAAGGAAGAAGATAAAATGTCTCTGTATATGTGACTAGAGAAGCAAATTCTCTTTCCAAACTTCTGAAACAATTCCACAAAAGGACCTGATCAGTATTAACACTCTACTTCTTCAGACTTCCTGCTTGCTAACACGATTTTAGGTGGGATTACTAACTCATGCAAGTCACTGAAAGAACATTTGAAGAGACACAGAACAATTCAGAAAAGAGGCAGGGGAAGAGATCCTTAACCCTTATTTTTCCTTTAACTGTGAAAATGATTCCTTACTGAACCCTGCTTTAAAGCAAGTCAGTTTGTTAAGGGTTAATATTATTTAACTTCTTAAAAAAAAAGCAAAACTAAAAAAACCCAACAGCTTCTCTACTGAAGGTCAAATGGCACCTAGCAGAACTGAAACTGGCTGGCTGTGAAACTGTATGGCATACACATGCTGCAGAAAAAGGAAAAATAACTAAGAAATACCATCAGTTATATCCAGGTATGGCAGTCTGGACTGACAGTTTGTGGGACACCTACGGCCTGATCTGCTCAGTATGATCCTTGGGCTGCACTTCAGGATTCAAGAGATGCCTGCTTTGGAAGGATGAACGGACGGTTCGATTCATTAATGGCTGAAGAGGGCGAAAGTTGTCTACCATTCTCTTTTCTTCTTCACCATCTGAAGTGAAGAGCAGCATCCGAAATGCCTCCAGCTGAGAATGAGAAATGTCCAATTTTGTGACTTTACTAACTGGAGAATTACTGAGAATTTACGACAAAATGCAACCATTCATGCTTGGAAAAAAAATAAATCTGAGGTACTATTACATTTGCATTCTGAGAAATCTGGCATGAACTTCCAGCACTTCTTTGTCACCTGCTGGTAAAGATTACGCCATCACCCATACCAATGCAGAAGATGAACTGTCAGTCATCTGCCATCTAAAACTAAATCTCAAATGTGGCATATCCATTTGATTCCCATTCAAACACTGGAACATATGCCATCTTAAATAAGTCTCTCCTTAATTTACACTTCCTAATTTACCTTCTTAATTTACACCCTTCCTGGAGTTCTGTTCTCTTATACAGACATGCATATGTTGGCCCTCAGAAAAGAGAGAACCTCAACAAGCAACAATTTCCATAGTTGTTGTTCTCAGTGGTTTATAACTGGGGATTAAAAGTAAGCAGCAGATCAGCTTTTAATGCTCCCAAGGGCATTACAATGTTAAGTAAACTATGAGCCTTTCTGTGCCATAAAAGAATAAGAAGGGGGAAAAAAAAAAAAAGAGAAAAAAGTTTCAACTGAAAACAAGAATGTCACATCATGCATTCAGTTCTCTCTGCTCTGTTAACAATTTTCAGTTCTTCCTGTCCTGTTCCTTTATGTAAATTAAAACACTAAGATCACGTACATGCCTATTCTTCAGAGTTAGTGTTTGTCTGGAGCATGACTTTCTAGATGGACTGGTGCCATGTAAAAGTTGTATTAAAAAAAATAATCATTTTTTTGCCTGAAGTCATTGGACTTGCACTTCAGTATTAATCAGAGCCTCAAAAACCAGGGACAATGCACAGATAACTTTCAGTGCCTCTTAAACCACAAAAAAAGGGTAGATTTTTTGGGGTTGTTCATTTTTACTTGCTTTGCAACAATCTCCAAGACTTGTTTTATGCTGTAACACTCCTCAAAGTACTCTGCTTCTTTGAACAGGCAAAAAAAAATCCTGAAAACTTCCATCAAAACCCACAACTGTAGTACAATTTCAATGAGTCCTCCTTATGACCATTTTCTACTTGTCCCTACATCTATCAAGGAGTAACGTCACATTGAAACATGAAGTACTACAATTAAAAGCAGTAGAGGGCATATGGTGACAAGTTTGTGTTGGTGTCAGAACCGACTATTGACCATGAACTCCTCCACTTGAAATAACTTCTGTAATACAAACATTTGCTGAAACCATTGTTTGTCTATCCTTTTTAAAGGGGAATAAAAAAAGGAATTCAAGGACGGTACAGCCAAATATAGAGTAAACATGCCTGCAATGGAGAAAATGCAGTGGGGACCGACTCTCTTGCCATTAGAATGGCATGTGAAGAACTCAGAGCCCCCCACCAACTCTTCTGTACCTTCAGAGTCCGCCCAAGGGAAGAACAGAGGATCAACCCTTGCAGTCTCTGCAAGATCTCTGTGCAAATGCATGTGGCTATCAAGAATATGCACAAAAAGTCGGAGTTTGGAATGTCACAAAACCTGCCATTTCTGCTCCCTCCCTACCACAACGAGGGCTGCATCCCGATAAGGAGAGCAAAGTTATGCAGTGTTCCAATAAATAACCTTAGAAGTTTTCAAGAGGCAGCTTCCAGCATAAGGCCTTGTTTGTTACAGATCAAGATAAAACTCTGCTGGAGAGCTGGAGAAGCATCTTTTAACTGCTTACTGAAGAGGTCTTAAGTCTTTGAATAGTAGCTGCTAGTGTCAGGATACCTCCCCAAATACTGTGTGTGAAGCAGCCTCTGATCTCTGTGTATTCACAGAGAGTTACCAGCACTGGTAAGCAATTGCTTCTGTGCATCTTCCCCTCCATGGTGGCAGGCAGTCAAACAGGTATGGTACGATTTGAAATGTAAACATGAGATTTACCTGATTCTCATCAACCTCTATGGGCTTCTTCTTAATAATCCACGTGACCGATTCGGTAAGTGGGGGAGTAGTCAAAGAGCCTGCGTAGGTCCAATAATCAGGGCATGAAGGTATCAAACAGGAGGGATCAAAGACATCAAACTCGATAACAGCGTCCTAAACCCCAGAAAGAATTTATTTTTAAGATTGTATTTTGAGAAAAAGTTGACAGGCAGAAGATTTTAAAAGACTATTTAATTAAATACTGGGTGTGTTATGTATGCATATGCAAAGAATTTATTTTTAAGATTGTATTTTGAGAAAAAGTTGACAGGCAGAAGATTTTAAAAGACTATTTAACAATGAGATTAAATACTGGGTGCGTTATGTATACATATGCAAAATTACCAATAATGATCTACATAAAATAATTTTAAACCCCATAAACTTGTACAAAATTGGTAGGCTGGGTTTGAGGCATAGAAGGCAGATAGTAAGTAGACAAAAATTTAAATATTTCTGTTGTCCCCACAAGCCATTAGGAATTCTGTGCAGAAGAAACAAGGAATGTGAAGGAGCAACTAAGTCTTTGTGGGAGCTAGAAGCAAACAGGAAAAAGAAAGGATAAATGGTGGAGTAAGTTCAGGTAGTTCTGCCAGATACACTTAATAGACGGCGAACAATAGTGCTTTCATTTTTCACCACGTGATTTTAGGCAGCGGGGAGAAGGAAGAGGACTAAAATTTTATTTAAGTCACATCAAGTGTTCATGTCTTCAGAATGTGCACCCCCACAAGTGGGATTCCACACAGCATGCAGGAGCTTTAGAGCCGATGATTTCCTACACAGATATTTTACTCCTGGGGTATTTTCAGGATATACTGGCAGTGCAGGAAAGGAAGATCCTGTTTTAACCCAGAAACTCTACTGTTTCCCCAATGAGAATGAGAAAAATTACTGTAAATAACTTTTTAAAAAATAGAGGAGATTCCAGATGGGAGCTTTTACCCATCATGTGAGAGAAGAAGGTCCAAGGACATCAGAATGGGTATTATCTGACCTTCCTCCTCCTCCTAACCAGGGTGATGTTCCTCAGGGCTGGGTGCTTAAGTCAGTGATAACACTGGCAAGGCAACAAATATTTTCAAATGTTTTAAACCAAGTGCTAGTGAGTTGCTGGGTGACTGACACCCTTTGGAAATGAGTTCTCTTTCAGAGCAAGCCACGTGCAGATTGATGAGCCTAATGTTTGATACTACTTTTTTTATGCTGTACAATATTATATTCTCATAATGGATGTATGTGCACAGATTTTTGTAGGTCTTTTTGGCACTGAACTGACTTGTTTTGCATTTATCTGGCAGAGTGTTCACTGCACTGCCATAAATATTTGTTTTATTTGGATAAAAAAAATCTTTACTGTGATAAATAATGGCATAGTGACTTCAACTGGATGTGCTTACAAGCCAGAAAAATTATTGATGTGGGTTTTTTATGTGTACTTTCAAAAAGAAAGGGGCACCTGGACAACCATGAGCTGCTTCTGAGCGCTATCAGAGATGCAGTGCTCCCTCTCCTGGCAGAAGTCAGAAATCAGCTATGAAAAAAGAATCCCATTCCCCTAGCAGAAAATTTAGTGTTTAAAAAAAAAGCAAACAATAACCTCCTCCTCAAAGATCAGACAAAAATCAGAAAGCCTTAATTCCACAAGAAATGGAACTACCACTGTACACAGCACAGAAAGTTTCTTCCAGTTGAACAACACAAGAAAACTCATCCAGTGGCATCTGTTTTCAGAGGAGCGGAAGGGCAGGCTTCAGTGAGGGCAAGCATTAAATGTGTGCAAGCCCTTCCAAGTTGATACAATCTCAAGAGCATCATTTCTTAAACCTAGAGGTTTGGAAAGCTTAAAGTATACAATTCCTCCTTAAAAATTAGCTTCCCCCCTCTCCTGTATAATCAACAGTTCACCCAAAGTGTCAATCAGGCCTCCTACTGACATTTAAGGAAGAAAGCATTGATTTGTGTTTTCTCAAAGTATTCTTTATGTTGAATGACTGCATTAGCTATGCTGGGTGACAACTGGTGGGACACTTCAAATCCTTACCTTGTGTTTAATTGCTGGCAAGGCATCAACCAATGTCTGTAGCCCTTCATGTTGTGCTCCTAGCTGCAGAAAACAGGTGGGAGTTAGAGAATCATTAAGCTGACATTCTGTATATCTATCTTAATCAGGAGTTTTGAAAACAACAAGAATCTAGAGGTGTTTTGTCCTAAATCAGTTTTAACAAAATGGAAATAAAAAGGCATAATTGCAGCTTATTACACAAAGTGAAATTACCTTTAAAAACACTCCAATAACAGCCAAGCCATTACCCTCCATTACAGCTTCTTCAAAAGTTGGGTACACAACAGCATTCCAGTGTACTAAATGCAACTGAAATAGACATGAATGAGAAACCAACACATCCACAGAGCACAGAAATGGTATCAGGAAACTTGATTTTTGATCTTTGCTACATTTGGTCCTTAGCAATTGATTCACTGCAGTGAGCTACCTCAGAAAATTACACACTACAAAAATTATCAAAAAGTACTGGAAAATAATGGTACTTCCCTTCTTTTTTTTGCCTTTTTTTAAACAATAGCCAAAGACCCATAAACTACATTTCACACATATGAAAGGGATTTTGTCTGTGGGAGACTAATTACAGAAATTCTAGTTAAAGGCACAAAAAAAAGTTTAGTATACCTGGAACTGAAGGACTCTTCCATCTCTTAACAGGAAGAACAGAGCATGCTAGTCTGCTAAGGAACTTTCAAGTATCTTGCCAAGCCGGCAGGCATCATTATGAACACATTAACAGGAGATAAACATCTTACCAAAAATAAGCTACAATAATTTTTCAGATTCTCCACCTTTGACATATAACTATGTTTACACCTGTCACACTTTCCTCTGTATTTTCTCCCCTTGACTCCATCCTTTTTATTGCCTCTCTTTCTGCCTTAGAAGTTACTTAATCACAAAAGGTTTGCTACTTTCATAATTTCTTAAAAGCTGAAAATAGAAAATAACCAAAATATTACCACAGAACTCTGCTGCATACTATTCTAATGACTTTAAGAAACACACACTGAGATCTGAGCTTGCACATTTACCTCAATACTTGCTGTCCACCTGATCTGCACCACATTATCTGGGACCTGGGAGTTCTTCAAGACCAGATTGTGCCTTCAGTCTGCTTTCTGTCTTTCCCTTTCAGAAGGAGGAAGGCCAATCAGAGTTGTGCCAGCCCCCCAGACAGAGCTGGAGTAGCAGTGATACATCCGCTGCCTGCCTTTGTCTTGCCTGGCAGCTACCCCAGGGACATTCAGGGAGAAGAAAACATTGCTGAAACTTTCAGTAATGGGGCCAACATTCAGTTTTAAGACAGTGTTCTCCAGAAAACACAGTGAATGTGAACTTACTAATAAAACGGTAGATGAGCTGGGGCACCTACCAGGTCTGATCCTTAACATTAAACTGCAATTGTTCAAATTGGGAGTTTTTTAGCATGCAGTACAGTCACAGACAGCCCAAGACCTACCCTCCGGTCCCCGCAAGTATTTGCATTGTTCAGCATTTTCTCTCATACCTCTGCTGGGTAAAATTTACTGTCAACTGTGTGCTCTGAACCCCACTCATTTATAGCTCCCCAATGGAAGTGGAACTGCTTTAGCCTGTATTGGTTTTCCAGGGGACCTCCGACGATTACTAAAAACCAAAACAAGACACAAATATTAATAAACATGATATAGAATTGTTCAGACAAGTGACACAGCAAGATCCTGCTTGAAATAAGTTTGCCCAGGGAAAAAAACAGATGAAGCAACTATCTCACTGGAACAATCCCCTGTTGCTTCCCCTTAAGACTTCAAAAATCCAATTCTGACAGAAAATTCAGTACATTCTGTCAAATATTAAATTCTGCTTTTTTTTTTCAAGTTACAAAAATCCAAACATACTCTTCTGCTTCAATGCAGCTTTCAGACTGCATAACCAATGTTAAAAGATTTCCTGCACAGCCAGAAATACGCCAATATTGTGCCTACTGTAAACTGTTCAAGCTACACTCCACAAAGCAGCTAAAAATACAGTCTGCCTATGGGCAAAATTCTGAGTTTATGGAAGTTTTAATTAACTGTCTAGCCATGAGTGAAGGTAAACACTCTGTTGGCTCTTCTGAGTTCAGAAGGCCTCTCATCATTTTGCAACTATATGAATGAAAAACTCTATACCTAGTTTTCTGCAGACTGTTGGGTTTTACTCATTTCCGCCAAATTGAAGCAGGAATATCCTGGTAAATTGGAGACCATAATTACTTCCAAACGGCTAACAACAAATATGTAGCTGTAGAGACTCATTTGCCCATTTTTCCTCAACTGTACATCGTGGTTAAATTTTATAGCAAACCACTGTATACATTATGTAATCCCAACACTACTTCTGAAAAGAAGTTAATCACTTTAATGCTAAGGAGAAAACAATGAGAGGCATTAAGAGCTTTGTCTTTTTTTTTTTTTCCCCTGAAAGCCAGCCAGCAGTTTCGAAATTCTAACTAGATAGGCCTGCTTGTGATAAAAGAGTAAGCTAAAACAAGCTATGCAAATTGACATTTAATTGATTTCATCCACTGCTGCTGAGCTCTTAGCATAAATGCAATACTGACCATCACTGAAAAAATCCTGATGGAGAAAGAAAACTTTCAGGGATGGGATGAAGATGTGGCTCACACTGCCAAGTCTTTCAGAACCTGTGTTCTAACAGCTTCCACTCCTGATTATGTGATGATGTAAACCCACAAGCGACTATATTTATGTTAATAATCACATTCACTTGAATGTTTGCCTCGTGTAAAGTTAGGTACAGGCACACATATGCAGAAAATCAGGTTCCTAGAGCAGACACTAGAAAGTGACAGTAAACAAACAGAAACTTACAAGCGTTTTTGCCACTTCCTTTCCTCTCGGTTTACCATTCTTGATAATTTCAAAATAAAACAGACGTTTAAAGGAACTCTAACAACACCAAGGGGAAAGAACTGCATCAGCTTTTTATTGTAGCCCTAGTTCTGTTTCAGTCTCATTTCCTTGCAGCAGATGGCATTCATGCACACAGACAGGACCACATTCTGTACATACCGTCCCCACACCCTCTTTCTTCTTCATCCTCCTGCTCTGCTCATAAGCAAACACCCCATGGCAGCACTACCTTCATCTTTTGCTCAAGTCTTGTTTCGCCTCATCTCAGGAGTTGGGCATTTTTGTCTATCCTGGATGCACGTTTCACTTCTTCTGTTTGAATTTTGTTGCTATTTTTTTTTTGGTTATTCATAATCTTCCTTCTCTGGATTTCTATTATTGATAGACAGAAGCTGGCAGAAAGAAAAATGAGAAAGAGCAACAGTAAAGAGAGAAAGGTGGAGGAGAAAGGAAGGCACTTGAAAACCTGGCCATTTATACAGCAACACCCCATGATCTGTTGTTTCTCTGTCATCTGGAGTCCTGTGACTGATCGTTTAATGCCATCCTCCACTAGCCATCACCACCCTTCACTAACTTTAATTTATTTGAGGAAGATGATGATGAAAGGGCAAGCATCTAGAAAGAAGCAGCATGAACGTTCACACTTGAAGATTTACCTCAAGTGTTCAGTCTTACAGATGAAGCAGGTAAGACCTTTCAGAGCTGTGATGCGCTCTGAATAGCCAGCCTCTGAAAGGCCAGCACCCCTCTAACTGACAGTCCTGGTAACTCCACACTTGCCTCTATGTCACAAAAACTGTCCCTGTGTATTTAAATGTTGTGTATTTCTCAACCTCCTGCAGGCAAGTCCCCTCCATCACATCAGTTCTTGCAGAAAAAAAATGACTTTGTTATCCGTTGAACAGCAAACCATTACACTTTCCAGGAACGCATCCTCAACAGATAGCGGGGTATGGCTGTATAAACTAAAAGACTGTTAAATTAAAACCAATCTAAAGTTAAAATCACTGATGAGCTAACAAGTGATGTTTCCATCTTAGCCTCTCCTCTAACCCCACCTCACTAACACAGTAGCAGTTTGCCCTGTAAAAGCAGAAGGGTTCCTTCATTACATATCACAGCGCTGAAAATGAACAAGGGCAAGAATATTTTCTGATTGGAAATTAATATTGTGGGTGAACAGCTATAAACAATAAAACCAAAAAAAAAGCCCAAACGTCACACAAGCCCCTGAAAGCTCCATGCATTCCACTACTACCATTTTTGCTGCATCGCTTTATCAGCCTCTTTCCAAACATCAACTACAAATACTGGTATCGTGGAGACAAAGCATTTCCCAAGAGCATTACTAAATCCCTTACAAAGTTCTAGCATTTCTCAAGGTAAACAATCACCTTAAACATAAATCACTACAAACAAACAGGTTCAAACTTGCCCAGGGTACCTCAATTTTCCCCTCCCAGACAAGGTTAGTAATAGCCATGAATAATGTGCTTCACAACATCCCTGACCAACTGCTACCAGTCCATCTACCTTTAGGGAATATCTTCTTTATACATACCAGCAATCTCCCTTGGTAAAGTCAACTTTTAAAAGGAACAATGGACAGAAAATCTGGAATTTGATAGCAATATCTTGATTTTATGTCACTTGACTCTACTGAACATTTAAAAAATATTTAGCTGCTCAGGTCAGAGTGCTTATTCACATTAAATTGCTGGAATGCATGATTTGATTTCACATGCATGGACTCCCGCTTATACTAATGCAACAAGAACACACACACCTGCTCCCTACGGTAGCAGCTCAATACTCCTTAATTCTCCAAAAGCTTTTAAAGAATGTATGCTTTCCACCTGAAAATCCTTTTGCTGATGATTATTTCAAATAGATTAAATATATCTGTTAACACCACAAAAGAGATAAATAGCAGATTTATAAAGTGTAATGATGGAGTCTCATTTAAAATTAATTAGATACATCTACATATGACTGAAGAGTGACTCGTGGACAAAGATGTGATATTACAAAACCTAATCAAAAGGCAGGGCATCTAGGGTTGTGCAGTAAGCTTCAACCTACAACAGAGGATTTGTCCACAATGTTCATGGTGACAAATATTTAGTAGAAGTGAGGCCTATATAGAACTTTTGCATTTCAATTCCCATCACTGTATATACACGTTTAGCTATTCTTCTGTTGTACACACATTTTCAACATTTATCCTGAGGTTTTATGTCATGCAAATATTTTCCTTCTCTAAGCATTAATAAGACATTAAATATTTTTTTTCCTGAGTTTTGCTTACTTGATCTATCAGTAGAATCATCAAACTCAACCAGGAATGAATATCCATTGTTCCAGATGTGAAGACACGTTGTGGGGTCGTAGCTGATTTTCAGAGGCTTCAGGAAGGGGTCATAAACACTGTCTCTCCACTGGATATTGATAGGAGACTGTCGGGTGCCTCCAGGAATTGTAAGCGGACTCTGCCAAAGCGGATGCACTGGAAGATGAAGAAGAGAGTCAGGCTCTAACGCACGATACGGAACTTTTTGGCAAGAGAAGGTACTTTGGCATACTGGCTCCAAAGGCTAATTCAAGTCAGCTGATGCACAGGAAAGTAAAAGAAAAATAACATTCCAGTTGCATGACTCAAAGCCACACAGGGAAGTGCAGTAATCTGACTGACATCTGTGTTCATACCTTTCTGCGTTTGCAAAATGCTCTTCAAATAAATTGTGCCCAGAAAATTGTCCTCCTCTTATCGCCTATTGATCGTAAGGTGGCTTGGGCATCACAAACCGGCATGAGCAATGCAGATGCACGAATACACTTTCCACAGGATTTTATTCTACTTAAAAACGGAACCGAGACCTGTACAGACGCGGAGAGCACTTGTTCACCTGCTGTCCCCCAACGTCAACAACCCACAGACACGGTTTTTGGTGCCCTGCCCATCCGCCGAGCCCAGAGAGGCACTGCGCCACCGGCTGCTTCGTGAGAGACAACAGCTCGTGGTCCTTCATAAGGGAGGAAAAAAACAACCCAAGTTATATCTTTTAACGTGAGGGGAACCTAAAAAAACCTTCTCCCCTCCGTCTCCTCAGCAAGGGACAAACTTTATCAGCCTGCGCCAGCTCACCACACACAAGTGACGCGGGGGCGGGTGAGGAAAATATCATCCAGAAGTGCCACATCTCTGTTATTGTTACTGACACTTCCTGACGTTTCAGCGGAGGCACCGTCACGGACATCA
>NW_010104696.1:13670-15775 GCF_000699245.1 Pterocles gutturalis | reverse complement strand
TATATATTATAAAATATAAGGATACAACAGACATTTACATATTTACTTTGAACTGTTGTAAGAGCTTCTGTTGGTAAGCAGACTTTCTACAATAACATAAAAAGCAGTGCCTTGAATAGTTTGCATGTGTTCTGTCTATCTTTGTCATGCACAAGTGTAATTTTATTTTTCTCATTCTCTCCTCCCTAACTCCCCTCTCCTCTCTTGCACACTCTTTTCCCCTCCACCCCCCTTCCTTCTGCCACCAGGTGCTGTTTTATATTTCTCCAGTAAATAGATTGGTGGGAGCTCTGATGACTGTCCTGTTTTTTTTCCTGGTAAGAAGAGAAGGTTGGACTTCTTTTTATATGCTTTCTGGTGATAACTGAGACTGGCTGCACTGTTTCATTTGGAAAACAACTTACGTGACAATATAGAGTTATGTTGGTACGTTGCCTGAAAAATGGGTGAATTGTATGCATGTCCCTGTACCATGTACACATCTCCTAATACTCACTACTTGCACTCCGAGTTTTTTCTTGTGCTTAATCAGAGCCACTGGATCTTCTGTGTTGCCTGTGGGTAACATAGATGGGACCCTGAATAGGTCACACATTCCTTTCATGTTCCTTAAAAAAACAAAAATACAAACCTTTCTCTTCCTTCTACATGCACTCTTCGAAAAAAGAAAAAAAAGTAAAAAACAAAACCCTTAGCCTTGCTAATTGTTAGCTTCTAACCAGTCTTCTCAAAGCAAAAACGTAGGGGCAGATTCTTTAGGAGAGAAAATGTGGGGTGTTTTGTTTTTTTTTTTTTTAAACACACACTCTCCTCCCCAAAGTAGTGTTTTCCACTATGCACAAATCCACTGTTTTCTTTAACAAAAGTAATGTAAATTTCTAGTGAGATGCTGATATTCATGCGTGCTATCACTTTTCAGGTATGATTGAACATGGTCTTACTGACTGCTCACAGTACCGACCAAGAAAGAGCATATCAGAGGATACTGGCTTGCAGGAAACTACACCACGGTTAGATGACTATGTTTCTGTGTCTGCTGCTGATACTTCAAATGCAAACGTAGGAATGGGAAAGGAAGGCAGGAAGATGGCAGGAAACCATTCTCTGGAAGGACAAAAAGCAAATGTGCCTTTCTCTCAGTCAAAGAAGACTTGCAATGGAGCTCAGTCCTCCAGTGGTACTGTGCAGCGCTTGAAAGTTCCTTCCCGTGCTTCTCCAGCATCCTCTGAAAGTGACTGGGAGACCTTAGATCCTAGCATTTTGGAGGAGTCTAATTTGAAAGGAGGAGAACATGAAAATACAGCATCAGAACAGGCTGAAAATCTTCCAGGTGAAGGCGTGAGCTCAGAAAGCCTTCCAATCACTGTGCAGCCTCAAGCAAATACAGGGCATACAGTGCTTGTTCCAGGACTGGTATCTGGGTTGGAAGAGGACCAGTATGGTATGCCGTTGGCTATTTTTACAAAGGTAAACATGTTGTTCATGATGCCTCATAACTCATAAAGACATCTGTTTTTCAGAAGTGACTAATAATTTTGGTTGCCCAACTCCCAATGGACAGTAGGGTACTACAAAACACGTACGTACGGTCTCTAGCAAGTAACTGTGTTCCTAAGCAGGTGGAAAGCGTGAATGCATGTCTGAGAGGGGTTGCGCACACACACATGAACCCCACTTTTCTTTCATCTGTAGACTTACATACTATTTGCAGTTCTCTATGATGACAACCTGCAAGCCCACTGTGGTTAATAAATGGTGTGTATCAGTAACTACTGTTTTCTTTTACCTGAAGAATTGTTGTTCTAACCTATATGGAGTAAGATTGGAGTACTTAAGAAGTGTTTAGATGCCTCAGTCTAAACTAAGATTCTGAAAGCTGCCTCTTAGCTGACACCTAAGCCTATGTTTTCCTCTTTTAATTTTTATATTTGTATATATTTAGAGATGTGTATATGTATATATATGCATAAAATGGGTATATAAATGTATGTGTGTATCTATACACAACAATAAATAGAGATAGAAATAGAAATAGAGATATAAATAGAAATATAAATTTCATCCTTCTTTATCTTATAATTCTTTCTGGTTGTCTGTGGCTCTTT
>NW_010104696.1:0-13639 GCF_000699245.1 Pterocles gutturalis | reverse complement strand
TCCCTGTGTGTGGTGCTGAGATGCTGAATTTTAAGCTTGTGCTGATGCCTCACTGAACTCCAGGTATTCCAGAGTCTCTCAAAGGACTCGGATGAGCATTGTCAGATAGCAAGTAATACATTTGCTAGGGCTGGTTTCCAATAAAAAACAGAGAAAATGCATCCCTTCTAAAGATACTTCAGTCAGTAAAGAAGTGATATAACACATTTTTGTTTTGTTTTTAATGTAATAAACTTTCAGATGAATGTTTGCCCAGAAAGGAGAAGATTCAGATTTATTTCCTCAAGCCCATGAGGTTCAAAGTGGTGTTTCTTACTTTGGAAGTGCTTATTTGCATTTCCTTGCAGAACGTTTTATTTGATGATTGTGTTAGAGCTTCTCAGAATAACTTTCACTGGAAATGGTACGCTGTGTGGGCCCAAGTGAGCAGCTCAAATGTCATTGCCCTGTATTGCCTAACATCACCATTAGAAATACTTTTTCAACAAGCATTATTTGTCCTTCTGGTCTCTCTGATGAAAAGAATAGCCTGTAAATTGTGTTTATACAATTATATTGTGTGTGTATATATAGTTATATTGAAAATACTAGATTGAAAGCAAGAAGATAGTTTATAAGGGGGCCTATGAGTGCAAATTTAGTTTGCTACTGAGCTCATAAAATGGAAAAGTAAACAATTTTAAGGAAGCTGACAGTTTCTACATGTTTGCCTTCTGTTCCACAGAGGCACTTTTCATTTGAGTTCATCCAATGTAATTAAAGCAGAACAGGCTTTACATCTCTGAGTTATCAGAAAAATGTGATTTGAAGTTATAGTTTAACCACTTACTGGAAAGTTTAAATCTCTTCTAGAGCTCTCATGTCAGGGTTGTTTCATGCCATGCTGTGGAAAGACTAATAAACCCGACAAATTTGAATGGGAGGAGATTTTGCCAGATGGCATAAAACATTATCTAAGTACACCTGAGCATAAGGAAAAATAGGTTGTGATACTTGTTTCTTTAGTACCAGTTCTGTAAGATCTAATACTCTTTTAATTTGCACCCTTTTAAAAGGAATAGAACACGTTCACAGAAATAAAAGTTTTTATACTTAGAGACAAATGTGAATTAGGGAACTGACGCTTGATACTTTAAATAGTGAAAGATTTCCAAGACTTTGTTACTTAAGTATACAGTAAATAAACCTTCCTTTGCCAGCTTCTTAATCCATATTTTTTGAAAGCTTGCCATTTTAGGTTGGTGATTCCTCTCAAAGCACCATTGTTCCTTTGACACAGGCTGTTAGGTTTCAACTGTTAAGTCCTTATCATCTGGAAAGCCATCCCTGTGTCTAATATAAGAAAAGGGAGTAGTTGTGCTCCTTTCTTCCATATGTTTCCAGTTACCGTGTACTGTGAGATAAAGTGCACGTGCTCTTTGTTGCTGTCCAGTATGCCGTTAGCACTTCTGGGTTTCTACTAGTGCATAAATTGCTTTGGGCTTTATGCAGTTCAACAGCTGGGATTAGACTTCAGGGGTACGTTGATCCTATATTTAAAAAGAAAATTACAATACCTACAGCTGGTTCTCAGTGACGTACCTCAAAGCCTTTTCTCAAAATGTTTGGTTTATTTTTTTTTTAAATTGGAATGTAGGATACTAGATTAACTTAGAAGCATGGAGTGGGTAAAAATCACAGTGTGCTGCTTTCTATCCTGCTTGCTCTTAAAGCGGGCATGCATATGCTTATCAAAAATTGATTGCTATCTCTGGAGCCCGGAATCTCCACTTACAAAATGTGGATAACAGTCTGTAGCTTTCCTGCTTTATGTGCCTCAGGTCTAACAGAAGACATCATAGCATGCATGTGGAGAGATCAGTCTTTACCTTCATTGACTTCTTGTCTCTGAACTGACTTGAGACCTCACTCTTGTTTGATACTGCTTATTCTGTTGCCTTATAAGCACGTTTGATTCTTGTCCTTTGCTTTGTATTTCAGTTTCTGTCCTGACACTGGCAGGCAATGCAACCTCTTGAAAAATGTAATTCACGTGGAATCTGGTTGCTTTGCTTTGGAGATGTAATGTAGCAAAAGAATATAGATAACTGTGGCTGAAATTGTAATAACCAAGGTTCATTCTGGGTGGAATGTGCTGGCTTTTATTAGGAAAAATTCTGAATATAGACATTTTTTTTTTTTGTCTTATGTTAATCCTCGAACTGTCTCTGTTACTTTAGGGGTACCTTTGTTTGCCATACATGGCACTGCAGCAGCATCATCTTCTGTCAGATGTAACAGTCCGCGGCTTTGTTGCAGGGGCCACCAATATCCTGTTCCGTCAGCAGAAACATCTGAGTGATGCAATTGTGGAAGTATGAATCTTTGCATTTGAACTACTTGAGAGGGGTTGGGGAGGCAGAGGTTAGATTTTAAATATAATTTTAAACTTTCACATACATGCCCAGATTTTGAATTATTTCCCTATTAAATAAATTCTTAAATGCAGAATCTTATTACATTTGTATCATTTGTTAGGATACAATTAGATAAGCTGTGCAAAACTAATATATGTTTTTCTGTATATACTTACATCCAATATTTGAATTTGCAGGGTACTTTTTATTTTGTTGCTGGTGTAATTTTACTTTTCACGTCATGGGCTTTTTTCATGGCTTTGTAATAAGGTCTGCAAAAATAGGTGCTTGCAGCTGAGAAACAGTTACAGTTGGATAATAAAGCACATTGCTATTGGCTTCCTTTTGATGTACTCAAAAGGTTAAAAAGTAGTATCTAAGAAAACACTGTGTCAGTTCTAGCAAATAGATACAACCATATAATCAACATTTGGTAACCTAAGATAGCTACATATAGGTAACCACCGTAATAAATTGAAGTGATAATCAAAGAGCCTCTAGGAAAATACATGTGAGCACCAAACTTCCCCTGCCAAATCCTGTCAAATAAGCAGCTTTTACAATGTACCAGGAGGATGGTCAGGTTCTGGTTATATCAGAGAAGTATCTGACTTTCTGAGAACAGTTAATTCACTATTTTTTTGGCCATTTGTTTCTTCTTGATATTTCAGGGGACTGTGGGTTTAGATTGAGGTAGCAATCTATAGTAGTATATAGAAGCAGTTTTATTTAAATAAATGTTTACCACTGGAATTATTTCAAACAGATAGAAGATGCTCATGTACAAATCCACGATCCAGAACTCCGCAAGATCCTGAACCCAACAACTGCTGACCTAAGATTTGCCGATTACTTGGTGAAGCATGTGACCGAGAACAGAGATGATGTTTTCCTTGACGGCACTGGATGGGAAGGAGGAGATGAGTGGATCAGGGCTCAGTTCAGCGCTTATCTTCATGCACTGCTCGCTGCTGTGCTGCAACCAGGTAGAACAGATCCCTTGCCTAGGGAACGAGATGGGGGGGTGGGGGTGTAGTAAGCATTTGCTCTGCTGTGTTAGGCATGTGGCCTGTCATTGGATCTCCCTCTGCCTAACATTTCATTTTAGCCTGCTTTTGTGGTTGTCCTTGGCTATCCTTGTTATTCCTTAACAAGGTTAGTACTAATTCTTACTTCACAGCCTTACAGACACTTTGACTGTCTCCTTCTCCTTGATTTAATTAAGCTTTCCTCATAAGGAGAAGTACCTGAAACCCCATATATGATGAGACTTTGACAAACTTGGGTGTCTTACAGACTCTATTGCAACCTGAAGTTAGTTGTGGGGAAATAATTGGATTCAAGGAGACATGAAGTGAAGTGGCTGTCTTCAGGAACTTTTGCTAGGTTGTTCCATCTCTTTTCCCTTCCTGCAGTGGTCTTGTAGGGATTCATATAAGTGAAAAGTGTTGTCTAGAGGCTTTATAAACTTGTGTTTTCTGGAGCTCAACATTTTTTGTCTTAACTCTGAGGTAATTCTCTAGGTTCCAACATTTTGTGCATCAATATAATTAAAAGAATCTGTGTTCTATTTGTGGAGAATGTTTACTTTGCCCAGCACTGACCCCATTAACTTCATTCTCATCATGATTATTCTCTATTCACATCAATTAACTAATTCAGATCTTGTTCTGTGGTATTTATGGGAAAACATGGGATTGAGAACTTGATTTTAAAGTCTGGATGATGCTGAGTTCTTTGACAATATTAATATTTTAAAATTATTACCTCGTTGATGTGAACTGTCAGGGTTTTCTGGAAACTCATACTGCTTCCCTGGCTTGCTCTAAAACAATTTCCTATACTCTTCAGTGTTTTAAAGGTGATGTTATTATAAGTTTATTCCACTGTAGTTCATACTGCAGTTTTGGAGTGGATTTGGGGTTTACTAAATTTGAATGAATAATAACATAGTACAGCAAAGCCCAGTGTATCTGACCAAGACCAATGCAAATGATGTTTTTGTTTTTAGTTGCTATGTGGCCATTCTCTCCCCTTTCCTATCTTTGCCTAGAGACTTCTTTTTCCAGTTAAGCTCTTTACTTAGAATTTTATAAATTAATTAAAAATAAGAAAAGTATTTAAGCTGGTTTTTTTTTTCCTCTTGTCCTGGCATTGTATATTTGGAACACTTTAAAATGAAAATAATAAAACATTTTTGAAGTGCCCAGTTCTTAGTAGTAGTTTTTTTTTTAATTGTCTTTGACTTGATAAGAGCCTGGAAAATGTTAATTTTCCTTTACAAGAAAAAAAGTAATTTGTTTTGTATTACCTCTCTAATGTACATTGCTGCAAATTGTCATCTTTATTTTAATCTATCAGACAATGAAAAGACTTTGTCAGACTTTGGAACAGCATTTGTAGCAGCCTGGAAAAATACCCACAACTACAGAGTATGGAATAGCAACAAGCATCCAGCTCTTGCAGAGGTAAATTCTAGGTAAGGAAACTTTTTTTTTTCCCCTCCCCTTAGCATTTAACATGGAGAACTCCTAATAGTGTAGTCAGGCACACCATTCTGTAGAATTATGGCATTCCTCTTGTTCCTGCTATAAAGCTCTGAGCTTGAAACTTTGGGGCCCTTTTCTTTCTGTACTTAAGTACAGAAAGCCAGTATTTCTGTTCTTCAATACCTTGAAGTAATTCTAGGCTATAGTTTTATGAAGAAAAACATATCCAGAGTCAAGAGAAGTTAAGCTTGTTCAAGTTGATTGTTGGCTGTCCCCACTTGTAGAAAGTTTGTCATTCGTCAGGAATTGTCCTCAGATGGTTATGGTTTTGCTTTTTATTAATTGCTTCCCGGTGTCCAGGGAATAGCTGTGTCCAGGGCTGTCATTGATGGGGATGAAGGGGAGCTGGCTGTTTTATGTTGCATCTTCTATACTTGGGATTGTTTTCTGTGTATTTTCATGCAAAGATTAGATGATGCCAAGCTTGGTAGCACTGTTGGCTGTGGATGTGTTTTGTTTAGCATGGGTTATTACTGTACTGCAGGGAATTTTGGTTGCTTTTGCTCTGTCAGCTGTTGGAGTCTGAAGAAAGTTTTTCTTTAGACCTGCAAAGCTCTTTGGTCTACTTAAGGGATTTTATTCTTTATTTGCTCTAGAAAGAGGTGCATCTGCCTTGGTTAAGATCTGGTCTGTAAATAGAAGGCACCTTAAAGGTAGTTCATAAGAAATCTGCAGTTGAGTAGTCACTGGGACCTAGCCTTCTGTAAAGTGATATAGTAGTATATCTACAAAAGATTTTTTTTTGTAAGCCACAGATATGAGTACAACTTATAATTGTGTGATATGGATTCATCATGAAAAAAATAAATACTTAATGTTTTCTCGTGTTTTTCCTCTTCTAGCCACCCATTCCAGGGACAGTACTCTGTATCAGATGTGAAGTTAAGATTGTCACAGTAAGTATCTAGTACGTTGATTTGTATTTTTTTTAAGTGTGCTCAAATATTAATAACTGTATAACTGTTGCTATGATGAACTAAACCAAATAATTATTTAAACTGGCCATGTACATTAAACTATACTCAATGTTCTCTTGCAAAAATCACCACATCTAAAGATGGAACATGTGCCAGAAATAGGGAAAAACAGTGCTAATGCACTATTTTGTGTTGGACTTTACGTAGTGGAGCCCTGATTTTTTGCATTGCAATAATAAGGCTTTTGTATATTTATTTTTAAATTGTAAACTAAAGCTGTTAAATCTTTAGTCAGTATGTCTGTATGTTGACTTTAGGTCTAATTATTAGGAGAAAACAGCTTTTTTTTAAAAAAAATAAGCTGTTTTTTCATACAGCATTGTTTTAAAAACTCAAAGTTCCCTATTTGTGTACTGAGATGTGGTTCAGTTTCTTCAATTTAGAAGTGTAAAATGAGTTTTACTTAATCTCTTATTGCACCACACTCGACTGAACTTGAAGTTGAGCTCGGCTTTTACCTGTAGTATGGAAGTCTAAAACTCAGTGCTGCTTGTTTTCCCATAGCTGTTCAGCTCTAACTGAAGGCAGAATTCAGTCTTGGACTTGCAGTTAACTACCTCTTCTTGTTTATGCTGCAGGAAAAATAGATTGTTTTCTCCCTTAGCTATGTTGACCATAAAACATCAGAGAGTGATATTTTTTTTTTAAGATGCCTGTCAATCAGCAATGCACACATGAGCTGATTCTGCACTTGCCTTGACTGTAGACCTAAAATATATGCTGACATAGAACAACAGCTTGAGGAATAAAAAGGTTCAGACTTCAGCCCGCTGAATCTTTTTGTTGCTTTTGCTGACCAATAACAGATTAAATTTCCGTGATGGCAATTGAGAATACAAATGAATCAAGATTTATCTCAAGGTAATTTCCTTCAATAAGGTGCATGCTGATAGCAGCTCTTATTATTAATCGATGGTCTTTGTAGAAAGACTTCATTTAGAGATGTGGAGGTGTCTATAATCTTTTACGTGCGCTATTTTTCATTTGGAAGGACACATACTAACTCTTTTGGGTAGCCTGAAATCAATGTAAAAGGACCAGTAGTTCTTAGTGTCCCTCTAATAATAAATATTTTTACAATAGTGCTTTTATTCTCCAGGTGTGACTTTGCTATCAGTTATGCATCAAAATTACTTGCTTTTGCAAACCAGGCCTATATCTGTTCTTGGTATACTCTAGTCTTTCTGCTTTTTGCACCTACAGTGAAGATTTTGAAAGGAGGAAAATACTGTGGAATGCTGCATTGTTAAGTTCAATTTAAATAGGCTTGCAAAGCCTAAAATGTGGACTTGAATGTTAGAATTTAAAACTAAATGAGATTATTTTCAAGAGATCACACTTCTGCAATAGAACTGATTGCTTTTGTGCTTTTTTTTTCCAAATGATGGTAGTATCTGTCGTCTTTTTGCATGTCTTTTAACAAAAGCATGAGTGTAAACTGTACTTGATCGAAAATTTAATCTTAGAGCAAGAGACAAAGTAAAAAGTATTTAGAAAAAAAATAATGACTGATCAGTAACACTTACTGTTTTGTTTGAATCTTATGTACTAGGGCTAAAACTTCTCACAACTACTGCAAATCTGACTTTGTAATTGAGAACATAAATGCATTTTGGTAAACATTTAGGAGAGGTATAAAGTATGTTGTGTAAGAATGAACCATTGGACATTTTGATTCCTCTCTTGCTGACAGTATCTTTTCTTCCTCTTGACTAACTGATCTGTGTGGATAAGATGCATGCAGGGATTATGGGCTTGATCATATATCTAAATAATATAATAATAATAAATAATATATCTAAAACTATATATATGTATGCTATGTAAATCAGTGTGTGTATTGATACATATTTTAAGTATGTGTTTTATTTACACCTGGAAGTAATAAGAAGTCAGTCAACTAACAGCCTTCAGTATCTCTCTTGTTTAGCTCTGTGCAAAACAGTGAACGTGGAAAGAAAATTGGAAATGTGATGGTTTCTACTAGCCGAAATGTTGTGCAAACGGGAAAAGCTGTAGGTAAGAAATGTATTTAAAACCAGCTTGCATCTAAGCCGTATCTCTTTTGAAGAAGCATCCTACATCCCAGTTGTATTTTGTTTTAATCCAAGTGTATCATAGAATACTTTATTGAAATCAGAGGAAGACCTTCTTGTGTC
Source organism: Pterocles gutturalis (assembly GCF_000699245.1). NCBI lineage: Eukaryota > Metazoa > Chordata > Aves > Pterocliformes > Pteroclidae > Pterocles > Pterocles gutturalis. The sequence continues at coordinate 5,558 of NW_010104696.1, read as the reverse complement.
AGTTTCTGCAGGTTTTGCAATAGTCTGGAATTTTCTGGAAAAGCACTTGTTGCACTTCAACAGGGGCAACATCACATTGTCTTCTTGTAATGCAAGATAATGTGAGTTCACCCACTGAAGAATCCAATAGTTGCAGTAGCTTTGCCAAAAATTGTTTAGCTTTCTCTTTTATTCCACTGGAGTCTTTCCATTTCTGCTGAGCTACTGTGTTCAAGTTCTTTGAATGTTTTCTGATACAGCCTCTGGACTTGGCCATTAAATTCCAAATTGGACAACTGACTGTGTGGGATTTTTTTTTTAATATTTCTTTGTAGTTGCTTAGTAATGATAACGCTACACAATTGACCTTCTTTGTTTTGTTTTGTAATGCAGGTCAGTCAGTTGGAGGAGCCTTCACAAGTGCGAAATCGGCTATGTCATCGTGGTTTTCCACTTTTACGCAGTCAACCCAAAGCCTCGGGGACTAAATGATTGTTTTGCACAATGCTGCTGAATATTTCAGGTGCAATGCTTTCTCTGAGCTGTAAAAAGATCACTCCAAAACATAGAGTGGAGATAACTACCCAGGACCAAAACAAGGTATATGACGTTTGCAAGCAGATGTGGAATGTTATTATTCGGTTTCACTAGAAGTGTAGAAGAACGGTGAGTGTCTCCATACAATGGGACGGCATTTGCAGTATATTGGTTGTATTTGAAATTACTACTTTTCTTTAAAACTGAGCCTTTATAAAGACATTAGCAAACAGGGCTTGTTGCAAGCCAGATGTGTTTGACTTTAGATTTGTACATTTTTTTTGGATGTTGAAAATATTTATGGAAACTAGTTATATTTTTCAATCCAAATAGCCAAATGTCTGTGATTCTTGTTAGAAATAAGCAGAGTATAAATACTGATTCCTCTTTCAGGTTGGATTTGAGAACATCTCTGCAAAAATTATACAGTGGAAACCCCTAAAGGGTTCCAAGCCAGGTGGAACTTTCTCACTTTCACCTACAAAATGAAATTGGCAGGGTGCAGAGTAAGACTGTGGCTGACTTAAGGGTTTTTTCCTTTCTGCTCTGTGGTCATGTACAGTTGTTTGCATTAATCTGTCTCTAGCTCTCTGTGTCCCCAAATCTGTGTAACAGCTGTAAAATCAGTATTTTCTTGATGTTATGCAGTAGGCCTTCATACCTTTTGCATAGGTGTTGGCTGTGTTTTTACACTGGGACGTGAATGGGATTCCATTTGGAGAGGTCTCTTCAGGAAAAGTATTACAACACAATTCTCCCAAATTGGGATTGGATCATAGGCAGTTTTGTAAGGTCTTGCTCTACCAGGATATAATTACACCATCAATGTAGTTACATACATATGAATACAGAGTACTAGAAATGCCTAAAACTAGCACAGTAGCAAACTCTGCATGTTTTAGTTTTTTTTTTTTTTCTTTTGCCAGTAAAGTTATGAAGACTTCCAAATGAAAATCAGCTATATTGATTTTCTGTGTTGACTCAGGGAATGTTCTGTTTGGATAACTACTTTTTTCATAAGGAAAGTAACACTAGAGTTGGGAGAGTAACTGAAACGGTTCAGTTCATAACCTTGTCTGAAGAAGTATAATTGTTTATATGAAAAGATATGTGGCATAATGCTGTATTTAATATGTACATGCATGCATGCAGTGTCTTCTGTATGCAGGCGTATTCCACTTCTTCCATTTCCTGATTCTGAGAGAGATTGTTTACTGTTTCCTGCAATGTGTGTGCCTCTGCATGCCTTCTAACATCTCCACGTGATCGCTGTTAACATTTTCTACATTACATTATCAAATGTTCCAGCTTTTTGTAGTGCAAGCCTCTTAGCTCGTTGCCTCATTGGTATCTGTCAGCATTTTGCCATGTTCTTTTCCAGGGCCAAGACTTCAAGTCATGGTTATTTCCTCTATTCCTCAAACGAAATAACAGCAGCTGTACAAGAGATAAACAAGAGGGCTGGAATATGAAATTTGTTTTAAGAAATTAAGTTCTGATTTCTTTAGGTGCATTTAAAAATCTAATAAAAAGCCACCCTTGTATCACGTAGTTACTGTACAAGAAGTTATTTTTCAGTTTTATTGCTTCAACCAGCAATTTGAAAACACAGGATCTGGTTTAAAGCCTTCATTACTTTTTTTCCAGGACAGACTAAATAGGGTGGGCATGGAAAACCTGAGCATATACAGCTAGTTTGAGTAGTTTAATTTGAGAAGGGCAAAAAAGGCCCCTAAAGCTCTTAATCTACTGCTTCTGATGTACAAGTAAATTGTATCGATAGAACTGCAACTGCTGCTCCTAGTCTCTGTGTGTATTTGTGTATCTCCTAAAACTTTTGATGCCCTTTTCTGTTTTATTCCACAACTGTGTAATAGACATTTACATCTTTTCAAAGACTGAGTAATACTTGATATGCAGGAAGAGCTCTGGTGAAATAAGACTAGGGCTTTCTGTTTCAGCATGCAGATAATAAGAAAATAATCGAAAATAATCACTTGCTTTTGTGAAATGGCTAACACTATCTGCTGTCTGAGGTTTAAGCAGTCAGGCTTCATGTTATAGTGAAGACTGAATAAAGGTGTATGAAGGATATAAGCACCTATAAAACTAACTTCAGCAACTTAAGGCACGCCAGGTAAGTTTAGGCTTAGGAGCTCACAGTGGTGAGTTCTAGGAGTCAGGCAAGTGTTTGGTGTTTACATGTACCAGGTGTAGAAACAGGACCTTCAAGGACCCTTTTCAATATCCTTGCCTTTGTCACCTCCTCACCTCAGTTTCTTCTGTAGAATTCTCTGATGCCCCAGATTGGTATAACCAATTTGTTAGCTCTCTGCATTTCCCTTACTCCCACGGGCTCCCTCACTGGCCTGGGGATGTTACAAAGCAGATTTTTTTTTTTTTTTTTTTGGTAGATTGATCCGAGGAAAGGCAGAATGAGGTGCCCTCTGCAGTGCTAAGCTGCTGCACAGCTCCTTGCTGCTTTGTGCAGGAACTCTGCTATGATACTTCACAGTATTTCTCTTCTGGGCAAGAAGACCGGGCAGATCTTTCTCTGCAGGCTTTTTCCCATTCTCACAGCTGTCTCTGTTGTGGAGCCAAATGTACAACCTGGTTAAGAGTATTTTCCTTTCTTTACAAATGATAGAATAAGAAACTTGTATTCATTTTCAGTCTTTTTAAGAACTGGCATCCTGCTAGCAAGCTGGACTGTGATTTAAACTCATGCAGCAATTAAGACTCATGCAGCAAGTGGAGATGAAGTGATCTTCATAATACATGGTCTTCATTAACATGTATGTTTGCTCTTTGACGCTTGCTTAAACTTACTTTTGGGCTGTAGGAAAGCATGCAGCCACTGAGGTTCATCTACGCTCGTATAGTCCTCTTCTTAATTTAATGGTTGTAACCCCTTCAGTGAAAGCCAACACAAATGCGAGTTATTTTCCTCCCCTCTGTTTTAAAATTTCCAGTGCAAGCATTATTGCTTATTCAGAAAGATTTAGGCTGTTGACTTCCATTTCCAAGACCCTGACATCCATTTCCACACTGGAAGAAACACCGGGTCCTAAATGAACTGGTGATAGCGCCTGTAATGGGTCAGCTGTGAAGCTTTTGTTACAGCTCTGTCCTGACGGCTGTTGCAAAGGTGTTTCTGGCTGTCAGTGTGCAGCATGAACTGACTTACAGGTAATACAGTAGCGCACCTCTCAACTTTCTGGCATCAGAGGCATCAACCTCTGCTTTTTGTATGGGCCAGCATTTGAGGAACTGCCTACTGGGCATAGATATAAGTCACAAAACCTTAAGTATTGTTGACCTAATATTCCAACTAAAAGGTTGAGCATTTTTCATCAGTCATTTTCATGTCATAACCTTAATTCCTGTGCACACCTGACACCAGTTTCCTCCAGTATCATAACGTAATTATCATTTTTAGATCAGCATTCTAGAACATTGCACTTGTTTGACCTTGTACATATGTTTTAAGCACCTCTGTAATTAAATTTAGTATTTTGCCTAAACGATCTTCTGATTTCCATAAAAATTATGACTAAGCAAAGAAACTAATGTGGCAGTATTTAATTGTAAAAGTGAAGGCGTGAATGCAGTTTTTAAACATAGAAACTGTTGCTTGATAATTGAACATACAAGTAATGTATTTGATTTCTCTTGTGCTGCTTGAAAAATAAACACATCCAGCTTGTTTAAAGCTCTGTGTGCTCAAAAAGCTGTATTATTTTAAGAAATTAATCCCACTGAAAGATACTTGCAGGCATCTGGTCTTGATATTGATAGCTGCTTGTAATACACTGGCATTCTTTTTGAAATTTGTCTTCCATTTGAACTGATTGTGGATGTTGCTTTTGCAAATTTAGAACAAGATCCTCTAGTGTGACTTTTTATTCCCTATTGGGTACTGCTCATTGTAAATTGATGAAAGTCTTTAGTAGGTCACAGACCTCGCTTACAAGTAAGAACTTTAGGTATAACTGTAAAATTGTGATCTAGATTTAGCTTCAAAATAATATGTAGTTCATGTGGATTGCAACATCTAGTCAAAATCAGGATGCTGCATAAATTAATTTCTGCACATCCAGCTCTCTGCCATAGCGAGCTATTCACTAAAGATTTATTTTAAAACTTGAAAACTTGTACTGTCACTGTACCTACCTGAGAATGATTTTATAAATTACTGTTTCCAGTGGGAGGAAACGTAATTGCCGTGAATAACATTCAGGTGTGAATTACCTGGAGCTTATGGCTAGAAAACACTTCCAATGCTCTAAAACCTGTTGAAGTTTTTCTGACCATATGCAAGTAATTGTTCAAACACACTGAAAGATAAATGTACATCATGTTGTTTATGCAGTGTAATTTTACTTTCTTGCACGTATTTAGTTTTCATTAAAAAGGGCAACTTGGAGATTATTCATTAAAGGCAGAAACACTACATTCTTGTACTGTGATTAAAGATGTATGACAAATTGCTTCATGGTGTTTTGAGTCTTTAATACCATAGTAGGGGAGAGACTGATTTAAAGCAGGCACAGAGCTTTAGTTCTGTTTCTGGTCTTGACCCCATTCTTTATCAAATGCTAAAAGTAGTGTTTGGATTCATTAAAAAAAATATGGAGATTTATCATTTCTGTCAATTAAATAGTCAGTTAAATAGTGAACCTTGCTCAGATTACTTTATTCCCCTAAATTGACATCATAAGTTGACATCATATGTTCATAATATCTGTACAAAGGTGGCTTGATCTCAGTTGTGATGGAATTTGGAAATCCAGCTGTCTTGTTGAGTCCTTCTCTATAGGTTCAAAATTTCATAATCATACCTTGCTCCTGTTGTAATACTATTCCAAAATCAACTGACAGAAAATAAGATTTTTTTTTCGTTATTTCCCTGCCTGAATTTGACTAATATTGATTAAGGTGTAATTACTATTTCCCTCAATAGTAGCAAAGAAAACCTACACAATCTTCTTTTCTTGTCTTAATCTAGATCACCAAGAATCACAGAGTCACAGAATGTTAGA